>NW_023405026.1:0-38184 GCF_013141755.1 Anopheles stephensi | reverse complement strand
TTTTTTTTTAACAATTTTTACAGTATTTACACGTAAAATAAGACACTTACAGGCTAAAAAGTGTTTTTTTAACAATTTTAACAGTTTTACACGTAAAATAAGACACTTTCAGGCTAATACATTGAAAAAGTGTTTTTTTTAACAATTTTTAACAGTATTTACACGTAAAATAAGACACTTTCAGGCTAAATACATTGAAAAAGTGTTTTTTTAACAATTTTAACAGTATTTTACACGTTAAAAAAGACACTTTCAGGCTAAATACATTGAAAAAGAGTTTTTTTTTTAACAATTTTTACAGTATTTACACTTAATTAAGACACTTACAGGCTAAATACATTGAAAAAGTTTTTTTTTAACAATTTAACAGTATTTACACGTAAATTAAGACACTTACAGGCTAAAAAAGTGTTTTTTTTAACAATTTTAACAGTATTTACACGTAAATTAAGACACTTACAGGCTAAATACATTGAAAAAGTGTTTTTTTTAACAATTTTTACAGTATTTACACGTAAAATAAGACACTTTACAGGCTGAATACATTGAAAAAGTGTTTTTTTTAACAATATTTACAGTATTTACACGTTAAATTAAGACACTTACAGGCTAATACATTGAAAAAGTGTTTTTTTAACAATTTTAACAGTATTTACACGTAAAATAAGACACTTTCAGGCTAAATACATTGAAAAAGTGTTTTTTTTAACAATTTTAACAGTATTTACACGTAAAATAAGACACTTACAGGCTAATACATTGAAAAAGTGTTTTTTTAACAATTTTAACAGTATTTACACGTAAAATAAGACACTTTCAGGCTAAATACATTGAAAAAGAGTTTTTTTTTAACAATTTTTACAGTATTTACACGTAAATTAAGACACTTACAGGCTAAATACATTGAAAAAGTGTTTTTTTTAACAATTTTAACAGTATTTACACGTAAATTAAGACACTTACAGGCTAAAAAGTGTTTTTTTAACAATTTTAACAGTAATTTACACGTAAAATAAGACACTTTCAGGCTAAATACATTGAAAAAGTGTTTTTTTTAACAATTTTTAAAGTATTAACACGTAAAATAAGACACTTTCAGGCTAAATACATTGAAAAAAGAGTTTTTTTTTTAACAATTTTTACAGTATTTACACGTAAAATAAGACACTTTCAGGCTAAATACATTGAAAAAAGTGTTTTTTTTAACAATTTTAACAGTATTTACACGTAAAATAAGACACTTACAGGCTAAATACATTGAAAAAGTGTTTTTTTAACAATTTTAACAGTATTTACACGTAAAATAAGACACTTCAGGCTAAATACATTGAAAAAGAGTTTTTTTTTAACAATTTTACAGTATTTACACGTAAATTAAGACACTTACAGGCTAAATACATTGAAAAAGTGTTTTTTTTAACAATTTTAACAGTATTTACACGTAAATTAAGACACTTACAGGCTAAAAAAGTGTTTTTTTAACAAATTTTAACAGTATTTACACGTAAAATAAGGACACTTTCAGGCTAAATACATTGAAAAAGTGTTTTTTTTAACAATTTTAACAGTATTTACACGTAAAATAAGACACTTTCAGGCTAAATACATTGAAAAAGTGTTTTTTTAACAATTTTAACAGTATTTACACGTAAAATAAGACACTTTCAGGCTAATTTCATTGAAAAAGAGTTTTTTTTAACAATTTTAACAGTATTTACACGTAAAATAAGACACTTTCAGGCTAAATACATTGAAAAAGTGTTTTTTTAACAATTTTAACAGTATTTACACGTAAAATAAGACACTTTCAGGCTAAAAAGTGTTTTTTTTAACAATTTTAACAGTATTTACACGTAAATTAAGAAACACTTACAGGCTAAATACATTGAAAAAGTGTTTTTTTTTAACAATTTTTACAGTATTTACACGTAAATTAAGGACACTTACAGGCTAAATACCTTGAAAAAGTGTTTTTTTTTAAACAATTTTAACAGTATTTACACGTAAAATAAGACACTTTCAGGCTAAATACATTGAAAAAGTGTTTTTTTTAACAATTTTAACAGTATTTACACGTAAAATAAGACACTTTCAGGCTAAATACATTGAAAAAGTGTTTTTTTTTTTACAATTTTTACAGTATTTACACGTAAAATAAGACACTTACAGGCTGAATACATTGAAAAAAGTGTTTTTTTTAACAATATTTACAGTATTTACACGTAAATTAAGACACTTACAGGCTAAATACATTCAAAAAGTGTTTTTTTAACAATTTTAACAATAATTACACGTAAAATAAGACACTTTCAGGCTAAATACATTGAAAAAGTGTTTTTTTTTAACAATTTTAACAGTATTTACACGTAAAATAAGACACTTACAGGCTAAATACATTGAAAAAGTGTTTTTTTAACAATTTTAACAGTATTTACACGTAAAGTAAGACACTTTCAGGCTAAATACATTGAAAAAGTGTTTTTTTAACAATTTTTACAGTATTTACACGTAAATTAAGACACTTACAGGCTAAATACATTGAAAAAAGTGTTTTTTTAACAATTTTTACAGTATTTACACGTAAAATAAGACACTTACAGGCTAAACACATTGAAAAAGTGTTTTTTTTTAACAATTTTAACAGTATTTACACGTAAAATAAGACACTTTCAGGCTAAATACATTGAAAAAGAGTTTTTTTTTTAACAATTTTTACAGTATTTACACGTAAATTAAGACACTTACAGGCTAAATACATTGAAAAAGTGTTTTTTTAACAATTTTTACAGTATTTACACGTAAATTAAGACACTTACAGGCTAAAAAGTGTTTTTTTAACAATTTTAACAGTATTTACACGTAAAATAAGACACTTTCAGGCTAAATACATTGAAAAAGTGTTTTTTTAACAATTTTAACAGTATTTACACGTAAAATAAGACACTTTCAGGCGAAATACATTGAAAAAGTGTTTTTTTTTAACAATTTTTACAGTATTTACACGTAAAATAAGACACTAACAGGCTAAATACATTGAAAAAGTGTTTTTTTAACATTTTTTACAGTATTTTCACGTAAAATAAGACACTAACAGGCTAAATACATTGAAAAAGTGTTTTTTTTTTAACAATTTTTACAGTATTTACACGTAAAATAAGACACTTACAGGCTAAATACATTGAAAAAGTGTTTTTTTTTAACAATTTTAACAGTATTTACACGTAAAATAAGACACTTACAGGCTAAATACATTGAAAAAGTGTTTTTTTAACAATTTTTACAGTATTTACACGTAAATTAAGACACTTACAGGCTAAATACCTTGAAAAAGTGTTTTTTTTTAACAATTTTAACAGTATTTACACGTAAAATAAGACACTTTCAGGCTAAATACATTGAAAAAGTGTTTTTTTTAACAATTTTAACAGTATTTACACGTAAATTAAGACACTTACAGGCTAAATACATTGAAAAAGTGTTTTTTTAACAATTTTAACAGTATTTACACGTAAAGTAAGACACTTTCAGGCTAAATACATTGAAAAGTGTTTTTTTTTAACAATTTTTACAGTATTTACACGTAAATTAAGACACTTACAGGCTAAATACATTGAAAAAGTGTTTTTTTTAACAATTTTAACAGTATTTACACGTAAAATAAGACACTTACAGGCTAAATACATTGAAAAGTGTTTTTTTAACAATTTTAACAGTATTTACACGTAAAATAAGACACTTACAGGCTAAATACATTGAAAAAGTGTTTTTTTTAACAATTTTTACAGTATTTACACGTAAAATAAGACACTTACAGGCTCAATACATTGAAAAAGTGTTTTTTTAACAATTTTAACAGTATTTACACGTAAAATAAGACACTTACAGGCTAAATACATTGAAAAAGTGTTTTTTTTTTAACAATTTTTACAGTATTTACACGTAAATAAGACACTTACAGGCTAAATACATTGAAAAAGTGTTTTTTTAACAATTTTAACAGTATTTACACGTAAAATAAGACACTTACAGACTAAATACATTGAAAAAGTGTTTTTTTAACAATTTTTACAGTATTTACACGTAAATTAAGACACTTACAGGCTAAATACATTGAAAAAGTGTTTTTTAACAATTTTAACAGTATTTACACGTAAAATAAGACACTTTCAGGCTAAATACATTGAAAAAGTGTTTTTTTTAACAATTTTAACAGTATTTACACGTAAAATAAGACACTTTCAGGCTAAATACATTGAAAAAGTGTTTTTTTTAACAATTTTTACAGTATTTACACGTAAAATAAGACACTAACAGGCTAAATACATTGAAAAAGTGTTTTTTTTAACATTTTTTACAGTATTTACACGTAAAATAAGACACTAACAGGCTAAATACATTGAAAAAGTGTTTTTTTTTTAACAATTTTTACAGTATTTACACGTAAAATAAGACACTTACAGGCTAAATACATTGAAAAAGTGTTTTTTTTAACAATTTTTACAGTATTTACACGTAAATTAAGACACTTACAGGCTAAATACCTTGAAAAAGTGTTTTTTTTTAACAATTTTAACAGTATTTACACGTAAAATAAGACACTTTCAGGCTAAATACATTGAAAAAGTGTTTTTTTTAACAATTTTAACAGTATTTACACGTAAAATAAGACACTTACAGGCTAAATACATTGAAAAAGTGTTTTTTTAACAATTTTAGCAGTATTTACACGTAAAGTAAGACACTTTCAGGCTAAATACATTGAAAAAGTGTTTTTTTTAACAATTTTTACAGTATTTACACGTAAATTAAGACACTTACAGGCTAAATACATTGAAAAAGTGTTTTTTTAACAATTTTAACAGCATTTACACGTAAAATAAGACACTTTCAGGCTAAATACATTGAAAAAGTGTTTTTTTAACAATTTTAACAGTATTTACACGTAAAATAAGACACTTTCAGGCTAAATACATTGAAAAAGTGCTATTTTTAACAATTTTTACAGTATTTACACGTAAAATAAGACACTTTCAGGCTAAATACATTGAAAAAGTGTTTTTTTTTTAACAATTTTTACAGTATTTACACGTAAAATAAGACACTTTCAGGCTAAATACATTGAAAAAGTGTTTTTTTTAACAATTTTTACAGTATTTACACGTAAAATAAGACACTTTCAGGCTAAATACATTGAAAAAGTGCTATTTTTAACAATTTTTACAGTATTTACACGTAAAATAAGACACTTTCAGGCTAAATACATTGAAAAAGTGTTTTTTTTTAACAATTTCAACAGTATTTACACGTAAAATAAGACACTTTCAGGCTAAATACATTGAAAAAGTGCTATTTTTAACAATTTTTACAGTATTTACACGTAAAATAAGACACTTTCAGGCTAAATACATTGAAAAAGTGTTTTTTTAACAATTTTAACAGTATTTACTCGTCAAATTAGACACTTTCAGGCTAAATACATTAAAAAAGTGCTATTTTTAACAATTTTTACAGTATTTACACGTATATTAAGACACTTTCAAGCTAAACACATTGAAAAAGTGTTTTTTAACAATTTTAACAGTATTTACACGTAAAATAAGACACTTTCAGGCTAAATACATTGAAAAAGTGTTTTTTTTTTTTTTAACAATTTTTACAGTATTTACACGTAAAATAAGACACTTTCAGGCTAAATACATTGAAAAAGTGTTTTTTTTTTTTTTTAACAATTTTTACAGTATTTACACGTAAAATAAGACACTTTCAGGCTAAATACATTGAAAAAGTGTTTTTTTTTTAACAATTTTAACAGTATTTACACGTAAAATAAGACACTTACAGGCTAAATACATTGAAAAAGTGTTTTTTTTAACAATTTTAACAGTATTTACACGTAAAATAAGACACTTACAGGCTAAATACATTGAAAAAGTGTTTTTTTTTAACAATTTTTACAGTATTTACACGTAAAATAAGACACTTTCAGGCTAAATACATTGAAAAAGTGTTTTTTTTAACAATTTTTACAGTATTTACACGTAAAATAAGACACTTTCAGGCTAAATACATTGAAAAAGTGCTATTTTTAACAATTTTTACAGTATTTACACGTAAAATAAGACACTTTCAGGCTAAATACATTGAAAAAGTGTTTTTTTTTAACAATTTTAACAGTATTTACACGTAAAATAAGACACTTACAGGCTAAATACATTTAAAAAGTGTTTTTTTTTAACAATTTTAACAGTATTTACACGTAAAATAAGACACTTACAGGCTAAATACATTGAAAAAGTGTTTTTTTTTTTAACAATTTTAACAGTATTTACACGTAAAATAAGACACTTTCAGGCTAAATACATTGAAAAAGTGTTTTTTTAACAATTTTAACAGTATTTACACGTAAAATAAGACACTTACAGGCTAAATACGTTGAAAAAGTGTTTTTTTTAACAATTTTTACAGTATTTACACGTAAAATAAGACACTTACAGGCTAAATACATTGAAAAAGTGTTTTTTTAACAATTTTAACAGTATTTACACGTAAAATAAGACACTTACAGACTAAATACATTGAAAAAGTGTTTTTTTTAACAATTTTTACAGTATTTACACGTAAAATAAGACACTTACAGTCTAAATACATTGAAAAAGTGTTTTCTTAACAATTTTAACAGTATTTACACGTAAAATAAGACACTTTCAGGCTAAATACATTGAAAAAGTGTTTTTTTAACAATTTTTACAGTATTTACACGTAAATTAAGACACTTACAGGCTAAATACATTGAAAAAGTGTTTTTTAACAATTTTTACAGTATTTACACGTAAAATAAGACACTTACAGGCTAAATACATTGAAAAAGTGTTTTTTTTTTAACAATTTTAACAGTATTTACACGTAAAATAAGACACTTACAGGATAAATACATTGAAAAAGTGTTTTTTTTTTAACAATTTTAACAGTATTTACACGTAAAATAAGACACTTACAGGCTAAATACATTGAAAAAGTGTTTTTTTTAACAATTTTTACAGTATTTACAGGTAAATTAAGACACTTACAGGCTAAATACATTGAAAAAGTGTTTTTTTTTAACAATTTTAACAGTATTTACACGTAAAATAAGACACTTTCAGGCTAAATACATTGAAAAAGTGTTTTTTTAACAATTTTAACAGTATTTACACGTAAAATAAGACACTTACAGGCTAAATACATTGAAAAAGTGTTTTTTTTAACAATTTTTACAGTATTTACACGTAAATTAGGACACTTACAGGCTAAATACATTGAAAAAGTGTTTTTTTAACAATTTTAACAGTATTTACACGTAAAATAAGACACTTTCAGGCTAAATACATTGAAAAAGTGTTTTTTTAACAATTTTAACAGTATTTACACGTAAAATAAGACACTTACAGGCTAAATACATTGAAAAAGTGTTTTTTTTAACAATTTTAACAGTATTTACACGTAAAATAAGACACTTTCAGGCTAAATACATTGAAAAAATGTTTTTTTTAACAATTTTAACAGTATTTACACGTAAAATAAGACACTTACAGGCTAAATACATTGAAAAAGTGTTTTTTTAACAATTTTAACAGTATTTACACGTAAAATAAGACACTTACAGGCTAAATACATTGAAAAAGTGTTTTTTTTAACAATTTTTACAGTATTTACACGTAAAATAAGACACTTACAGGCTAAATACATTGAAAAAGTGTTTTTTTTAACAATTTTAACAGTATTTACACGTAAAATAAGACACTTACAGGCTAAATACATTGAAAAAGTGTTTTTTTAACAATTTTTACAGTATTTACACGTAAAATAAGACACTTACAGGCTAAATACATTGAAAAAGTGTTTTTTTAACAATTTTAACAGTATTTACACGTAAAATAAGACACTTACAGACTAAATACATTGAAAAAGTGTTTTTTTAACAATTTTTAAAGTATTTACACGTAAATTAAGACACTTACAGGCTAAATACATTGAAAAAGTGTTTTTTTTAACAATTTTAACAGTATTTACACGTAAAATAAGACACTTTCAGGCTAAATACATTGAAAAAGTGTTTTTTTAACAATTTTAACAGTATTTACACGTAAAATAAGACACTTTCAGGCTAAATACATTGAAAAAGTGTTTTTGTAACAATTTTTACAGTATTTACACGTAAAATAAGACACTAACAGGCTAAATACATTGAAAAAGTGTTTTTTTAACATTTTTTACAGTATTTACACGTAAAATAAGACACTAACAGTTTAAATTCATTGAAAAAGTGTTTTTTTTTAACAATTTTAACAGTATTTACACGTAAAATAAGACACTTAAAGGCTAAATACATTGAAAAAGTGTTTTTTTAACAACTTTTACAGTATTTACATGTAAACTAAGACACTTTCAGGCTAAATACATTGAAAAAGTGTTTTTTTTAACAATTTTTACAGTATTTACACGTAAATTAAGACACTTACAGGCTAAATACATTGAAAAAGTGTTTTTTTAACAATTTTAACAGCATTTACACGTAAAATAAGACACTTACAGGCTAAATACATTGAAAAAGTGTTTTTTTAACAATTTTAACAGTATTTACACGTAAAATAAGACACTTTCAGGCTAAATACATTGAAAAAGTGTTTTTTTTAAACAATTTTTACAGTATTTACACGTAAATTAAGACACTTACAGGCTAAATACATTGAAAAAGTGTTTTTTTAACAATTTTAACAGCATTTACACGTAAAATAAGACACTTACAGGCTGAATACATTGAAAAAGTGTTTTTTTTTAACAATATTAACAGTATTTACACGTAAATTAAGACACTTACAGGCTAAATACATTGAAAAAGTGTTTTTTTAACAATTTTAATAGTATTTACACGTAAAATAAGACACTTTCAGGCTAAATACATTGAAAAAGTGTTTTTTTTTTAACAATTTTAACAGTATTTACACGTAAAATAAGACGCTTACAGGCTAAATACATTGAAAAAGTGTTTTTTTAACAATTTTAACAGTATTTACACGTAAAATAAGACACTTACAGGCTAAATACATTGAAAAAGAGTTTTTTTTTAACAATTTTTACAGTATTTACACGTAAATTAAGACACTTACAGGCTAAATACATTGAAAAAGTGTTTTTTTAACAATTTTAACAGTATTTACACGTAAATTAAGACACTTACAGGCTAAAAAGTGTTTTTTTTAACAATTTTAACAGTATTTACACGTAAAATAAGACACTTTCAGGCTAAATACATTGAAAAAGTGTTTTTTTAACAATTTTAACAGTATTTACACGTAAAATAAGACACTTTCAGGCTAAATACATTGAAAAAGTGTTTTTTTAACAATTTTAACAGTATTTACACGTAAAATAAGACACTTTCAGGCTAAATACATTGAAAAAGAGTTTTTTTTTTAACAATTTTTACAGTATTTACACGTAAATTAAGACACTTACAGGCTAAATACATTGAAAAAGTGTTTTTTTTAACAATTTTAACAGTATTTACACGTAAATTAAGACACTTACAGGCTAAAAAGTGTTTTTTTAACAATTTTAACAGTATTTACACGTAAAATAAGACACTTTCAGGCTAAATACATTGAAAAAGTGTTTTTTTTAACAATTTTAACAGTATTTACACGTAAAATAAGACACTTTCAGGCTAAATACATTGAAAAAGTGTTTTTTTAACAATTTTAACAGTATTTACACGTAAAAAAAGACACTTTCAGGCTAAATACATTGAAAAAGAGTTTTTTTTTAACAATTTTTACAGTATTTACACGTTAATTAAGACACTTACAGGCTAAATACATTGAAAAAGTGTTTTTTTAACAATTTTAACAGTATTTACACGTAAATTAAGACACTTACAGGCTAAAAAGTGTTTTTTTTAACAATTTTAACAGTATTTACACGTAAATTAAGACACTTACAGGCTAAATACATTGAAAAAGTGTTTTTTTTAACAATTTTTACAGTATTTACACGTAAAATAAGACACTTACAGGCTGAATACATTGAAAAAGTGTTTTTTTAACAATATTTACAGTATTTACACGTAAATTAAGACACTTACAGGCTAAATACATTGAAAAAGTGTTTTTTTAACAATTTTAACAGTATTTACACGTAAAATAAGACACTTTCAGGCTAAATACATTGAAAAAGTGTTTTTTTTAACAATTTTAACAGTATTTACACGTAAAATAAGACACTTACAGGCTAAATACATTGAAAAAGTGTTTTTTTAACAATTTTAACAGTATTTACACGTAAAATAAGACACTTTCAGGCTAAATACATTGAAAAAGAGTTTTTTTTTAACAATTTTTACAGTATTTACACGTAAATTAAGACACTTACAGGCTAAATACATTGAAAAAGTGTTTTTTTAACAATTTTAACAGTATTTACACGTAAATTAAGACACTTACAGGCTAAAAAGTGTTTTTTTAACAATTTTAACAGTATTTACACGTAAAATAAGACACTTTCAGGCTAAATACATTGAAAAAGTGTTTTTTTAACAATTTTTAAAGTATTTACACGTAAAATAAGACACTTTCAGGCTAAATACATTGAAAAAGAGTTTTTTTTTAACAATTTTTACAGTATTTACACGTAAAATAAGACACTTTCAGGCTAAATACATTGAAAAAGTGTTTTTTTTAACAATTTTAACAGTATTTACACGTAAAATAAGACACTTACAGGCTAAATACATTGAAAAAGTGTTTTTTTAACAATTTTAACAGTATTTACACGTAAAATAAGACACTTTCAGGCTAAATACATTGAAAAAGAGTTTTTTTTTAACAATTTTTACAGTATTTACACGTAAATTAAGACACTTACAGGCTAAATACATTGAAAAAGTGTTTTTTTTTAACAATTTTAACAGTATTTACACGTAAATTAAGACACTTACAGGCTAAAAAGTGTTTTTTTTAACAATTTTAACAGTATTTACACGTAAAATAAGACACTTTCAGGCTAAATACATTGAAAAAGTGTTTTTTTAACAATTTTAACAGTATTTACACGTAAAATAAGACACTTTCAGGCTAAATACATTGAAAAAGTGTTTTTTTAACAATTTTAACAGTATTTACACGTAAAATAAGACACTTTCAGGCTAAATACATTGAAAAAGAGTTTTTTTTAACAATTTTTACAGTATTTACACCTAAATTAAGACACTTACAGGCTAAATACATTGAAAAAGTGTTTTTTTAACAATTTTAACAGTATTTACACGTAAATTAAGACACTTACAGGCTAAAAAGTGTTTTTTTTAACAATTTTAACAGTATTTACACGTAAATTAAGACACTTACAGGCTAAATACATTGAAAAAGTGTTTTTTTTAACAATTTTTACAGTATTTACACGTAAATTAAGACACTTACAGGCTAAATACCTTGAAAAAGTGTTTTTTTTAACAATTTTAACAGTATTTACACGTAAAATAAGACACTTTCAGGCTAAATACATTGAAAAAGTGTTTTTTTAACAATTTTAACAGTATTTACACGTAAAATAAGACACTTTCAGGCTAAATACATTAAAAAAGTGTTTTTTTTTACAATTTTTACAGTATTTACACGTAAAATAAGACACTTACAGGCTGAATACATTGAAAAAGTGTTTTTTTAACAATATTTACAGTATTTACACGTAAATTAAGACACTTACAGGCTAAATACATTCAAAAAGTGTTTTTTTAACAATTTTAACAATAATTACACGTAAAATAAGACACTTTCAGGCTAAATACATTGAAAAAGTGTTTTTTTTAACAATTTTAACAGTATTTACACGTAAAATAAGACACTTACAGGCTAAATACATTGAAAAAGTGTTTTTTTAACAATTTTAACAGTATTTACACGTAAAGTAAGACACTTTCAGGCTAAATACATTGAAAAAGTGTTTTTTTAACAATTTTTACAGTATTTACACGTAAATTAAGACACTTACAGGCTAAATACATTGAAAAAGTGTTTTTTTTAACAATTTTTACAGTATTTACACGTAAAATAAGACACTTACAGGCTAAACACATTGAAAAAGTGTTTTTTTTTAACAATTTTAACAGTATTTACACGTAAAATAAGACACTTTCAGGCTAAATACATTGAAAAAGAGTTTTTTTTTTAACAATTTTTACAGTATTTACACGTAAATTAAGACACTTACAGGCTAAATACATTGAAAAAGTGTTTTTTTTAACAATTTTTACAGTATTTACACGTAAATTAAGACACTTACAGGCTAAAAAGTGTTTTTTTAACAATTTTAACAGTATTTACACGTAAAATAAGACACTTTCAGGCTAAATACATTGAAAAAGTGTTTTTTTAACAATTTTAACAGTATTTACACGTAAAATAAGACACTTTCAGGCGAAATACATTGAAAAAGTGTTTTTTTTTAACAATTTTTACAGTATTTACACGTAAAATAAGACACTAACAGGCTAAATACATTGAAAAAGTGTTTTTTTAACATTTTTTACAGTATTTTCACGTAAAATAAGACACTAACAGGCTAAATACATTGAAAAAGTGTTTTTTTTTAACAATTTTTACAGTATTTACACGTAAAATAAGACACTTACAGGCTAAATACATTGAAAAAGTGTTTTTTTTTAACAATTTTAACAGTATTTACACGTAAAATAAGACACTTACAGGCTAAATACATTGAAAAAGTGTTTTTTTAACAATTTTTACAGTATTTACACGTAAATTAAGACACTTACAGGCTAAATACCTTGAAAAAGTGTTTTTTTTTAACAATTTTAACAGTATTTACACGTAAAATAAGACACTTTCAGGCTAAATACATTGAAAAAGTGTTTTTTTTAACAATTTTAACAGTATTTACACGTAAATTAAGACACTTACAGGCTAAATACATTGAAAAAGTGTTTTTTTAACAATTTTAACAGTATTTACACGTAAAGTAAGACACTTTCAGGCTAAATACATTGAAAAAGTGTTTTTTTTAACAATTTTTACAGTATTTACACGTAAATTAAGACACTTACAGGCTAAATACATTGAAAAAGTGTTTTTTTTAACAATTTTAACAGTATTTACACGTAAAATAAGACACTTACAGGCTAAATACATTGAAAAGTGTTTTTTTAACAATTTTAACAGTATTTACACGTAAAATAAGACACTTACAGGCTAAATACATTGAAAAAGTGTTTTTTTTAACAATTTTTACAGTATTTACACGTAAAATAAGACACTTACAGGCTCAATACATTGAAAAAGTGTTTTTTTAACAATTTTAACAGTATTTACACGTAAAATAAGACACTTACAGGCTAAATACATTGAAAAAGTGTTTTTTTTTAACAATTTTTACAGTATTTACACGTAAAATAAGACACTTACAGGCTAAATACATTGAAAAAGTGTTTTTTTAACAATTTTAACAGTATTTACACGTAAAATAAGACACTTACAGACTAAATACATTGAAAAAGTGTTTTTTTAACAATTTTTACAGTATTTACACGTAAATTAAGACACTTACAGGCTAAATACATTGAAAAAGTGTTTTTTTAACAATTTTAACAGTATTTACACGTAAAATAAGACACTTTCAGGCTAAATACATTGAAAAAGTGTTTTTTTTAACAATTTTAACAGTATTTACACGTAAAATAAGACACTTTCAGGCTAAATACATTGAAAAAGTGTTTTTTTTAACAATTTTTACAGTATTTACACGTAAAATAAGACACTAACAGGCTAAATACATTGAAAAAGTGTTTTTTTAACATTTTTTACAGTATTTACACGTAAAATAAGACACTAACAGGCTAAATACATTGAAAAAGTGTTTTTTTTTTAACAATTTTTACAGTATTTACACGTAAAATAAGACACTTACAGGCTAAATACATTGAAAAAGTGTTTTTTTAACAATTTTTACAGTATTTACACGTAAATTAAGACACTTACAGGCTAAATACCTTGAAAAAGTGTTTTTTTTAACAATTTTAACAGTATTTACACGTAAAATAAGACACTTTCAGGCTAAATACATTGAAAAAGTGTTTTTTTAACAATTTTAACAGTATTTACACGTAAAATAAGACACTTACAGGCTAAATACATTGAAAAAGTGTTTTTTTAACAATTTTAGCAGTATTTACACGTAAAGTAAGACACTTTCAGGCTAAATACATTGAAAAAGTGTTTTTTTTAACAATTTTTACAGTATTTACACGTAAATTAAGACACTTACAGGCTAAATACATTGAAAAAGTGTTTTTTTAACAATTTTAACAGCATTTACACGTAAAATAAGACACTTTCAGGCTAAATACATTGAAAAAGTGTTTTTTTAACAATTTTAACAGTATTTACACGTAAAATAAGACACTTTCAGGCTAAATACATTGAAAAAGTGCTATTTTTAACAATTTTTACAGTATTTACACGTAAAATAAGACACTTTCAGGCTAAATACATTGAAAAAGTGTTTTTTTTTTAACAATTTTTACAGTATTTACACGTAAAATAAGACACTTTCAGGCTAAATACATTGAAAAAGTGTTTTTTTTAACAATTTTTACAGTATTTACACGTAAAATAAGACACTTTCAGGCTAAATACATTGAAAAAGTGCTATTTTTAACAATTTTTACAGTATTTACACGTAAAATAAGACACTTTCAGGCTAAATACATTGAAAAAGTGTTTTTTTTTAACAATTTCAACAGTATTTACACGTAAAATAAGACACTTACAGGCTAAATACATTGAAAAAGTGCTATTTTTAACAATTTTTACAGTATTTACACGTAAAATAAGACACTTTCAGGCTAAATACATTGAAAAAGTGTTTTTTTAACAATTTTAACAGTATTTACTCGTCAAATTAGACACTTTCAGGCTAAATACATTAAAAAAGTGCTATTTTTAACAATTTTTACAGTATTTACACGTATATTAAGACACTTTCAAGCTAAACACATTGAAAAAGTGTTTTTTAACAATTTTAACAGTATTTACACGTAAAATAAGACACTTTCAGGCTAAATACATTGAAAAAGTGTTTTTTTTTTTTTAACAATTTTTACAGTATTTACACGTAAAATAAGACACTTTCAGGCTAAATACATTGAAAAAGTGTTTTTTTTTTTTTTAACAATTTTTACAGTATTTACACGTAAAATAAGACACTTTCAGGCTAAATACATTGAAAAAGTTTTTTTTTTTTAACAATTTTAACAGTATTTACACGTAAAATAAGACACTTACAGGCTAAATACATTGAAAAAGTGTTTTTTTTAACAATTTTAACAGTATTTACACGTAAAATAAGACACTTACAGGCTAAATACATTGAAAAAGTGTTTTTTTTAACAATTTTTACAGTATTTACACGTAAAATAAGACACTTTCAGGCTAAATACATTGAAAAAGTGTTTTTTTTAACAATTTTTACAGTATTTACACGTAAAATAAGACACTTTCAGGCTAAATACATTGAAAAAGTGCTATTTTTAACAATTTTTACAGTATTTACACGTAAAATAAGACACTTTCAGGCTAAATACATTGAAAAAGTGTTTTTTTTTAACAATTTTAACAGTATTTACACGTAAAATAAGACACTTACAGGCTAAATACATTTAAAAAGTGTTTTTTTTTAACAATTTTAACAGTATTTACACGTAAAATAAGACACTTACAGGCTAAATACATTGAAAAAGTGTTTTTTTTTTAACAATTTTAACAGTATTTACACGTAAAATAAGACACTTTCAGGCTAAATACATTGAAAAAGTGTTTTTTTAACAATTTTAACAGTATTTACACGTAAAATAAGACACTTACAGGCTAAATACGTTGAAAAAGTGTTTTTTTAACAATTTTTACAGTATTTACACGTAAAATAAGACACTTACAGGCTAAATACATTGAAAAAGTGTTTTTTTAACAATTTTAACAGTATTTACACGTAAAATAAGACACTTACAGACTAAATACATTGAAAAAGTGTTTTTTTAACAATTTTTACAGTATTTACACGTAAAATAAGACACTTACAGTCTAAATACATTGAAAAAGTGTTTTCTTAACAATTTTAACAGTATTTACACGTAAAATAAGACACTTTCAGGCTAAATACATTGAAAAAGTGTTTTTTTAACAATTTTTACAGTATTTACACGTAAATTAAGACACTTACAGGCTAAATACATTGAAAAAGTGTTTTTTAACAATTTTTACAGTATTTACACGTAAAATAAGACACTTACAGGCTAAATACATTGAAAAAGTGTTTTTTTTTTAACAATTTTAACAGTATTTACACGTAAAATAAGACACTTACAGGATAAATACATTGAAAAAGTGTTTTTTTTTAACAATTTTAACAGTATTTACACGTAAAATAAGACACTTACAGGCTAAATACATTGAAAAAGTGTTTTTTTAACAATTTTTACAGTATTTACAGGTAAATTAAGACACTTACAGGCTAAATACATTGAAAAAGTGTTTTTTTTAACAATTTTAACAGTATTTACACGTAAAATAAGACACTTTCAGGCTAAATACATTGAAAAAGTGTTTTTTTAACAATTTTAACAGTATTTACACGTAAAATAAGACACTTACAGGCTAAATACATTGAAAAAGTGTTTTTTTAACAATTTTTACAGTATTTACACGTAAATTAGGACACTTACAGGCTAAATACATTGAAAAAGTGTTTTTATAACAATTTTAACAGTATTTACACGTAAAATAAGACACTTTCAGGCTAAATACATTGAAAAAGTGTTTTTTTAACAATTTTAACAGTATTTACACGTAAAATAAGACACTTACTGGCTAAATACATTGAAAAAGTGTTTTTTTAACAATTTTAACAGTATTTACACGTAAAATAAGACACTTTCAGGCTAAATACATTGAAAAAATGTTTTTTTAACAATTTTAACAGTATTTACACGTAAAATAAGACACTTACAGGCTAAATACATTGAAAAAGTGTTTTTTTAACAATTTTAACAGTATTTACACGTAAAATAAGACACTTACAGGCTAAATACATTGAAAAAGTGTTTTTTTTAACAATTTTTACAGTATTTACACGTAAAATAAGACACTTACAGGCTAAATACATTGAAAAAGTGTTTTTTTAACAATTTTAACAGTATTTACACGTAAAATAAGACACTTACAGGCTAAATACATTGAAAAAGTGTTTTTTTAACAATTTTTACAGTATTTACACGTAAAATAAGACACTTACAGGCTAAATACATTGAAAAAGTGTTTTTTTAACAATTTTAACAGTATTTACACGTAAAATAAGACACTTACAGACTAAATACATTGAAAAAGTGTTTTTTTAACAATTTTTAAAGTATTTACACGTAAATTAAGACACTTACAGGCTAAATACATTGAAAAAGTGTTTTTTTTAACAATTTTAACAGTATTTACACGTAAAATAAGACACTTTCAGGCTAAATACATTGAAAAAGTGTTTTTTTAACAATTTTAACAGTATTTACACGTAAAATAAGACACTTTCAGGCTAAATACATTGAAAAAGTGTTTTTGTAACAATTTTTACAGTATTTACACGTAAAATAAGACACTAACAGGCTAAATACATTGAAAAAGTGTTTTTTTAACATTTTTTACAGTATTTACACGTAAAATAAGACACTAACAGTTTAAATTCATTGAAAAAGTGTTTTTTTTTAACAATTTTAACAGTATTTACACGTAAAATAAGACACTTAAAGGCTAAATACATTGAAAAAGTGTTTTTTTAACAACTTTTACAGTATTTACATGTAAACTAAGACACTTACAGGCTAAATACATTGAAAAAGTGTTTTTAAAACAATTTTAACAGTATTTACACGTAAAATAAGACACTTTCAGGCTTAATACATTGAAAAAGTGTTTTTTTAACAATTTTAACAGTATTTACACGTAAAATAAGACACTTACAGGCTAAATACATTGAAAAAGTGTTTTTTTAACAATTTTAACAGTATTTACACGTAAAATAAGACACTTTCAGGCTAAATACATTGAAAAAGTGTTTTTTTTAAACAATTTTTACAGTATTTACACGTAAATTAAGACACTTACAGGCTAAATACATTGAAAAAGTGTTTTTTTAACAATTTTAACAGTATTTACACGTAAAATAAGACACTTTCAAGCTAAATACATTAAAAAAGTGCTTTTTAACAATTTTTACAGTATTTACACGTAAAATAAGACACTTAGAGGCTAAATACATTGAAAAAGTGTTTTTTTAACAATTTTAACAGTATTTACACGTAAAATAGGACACTTTCAGGCTAAATACATTGAAAAAGTGCTATTTTTCACAATTTTTAACAGTATTTACACGTAATATAAGACACTTTCAGGCTAAATACATTGAAAAAGTGCTATTTTTAACAATTTTAACAGTATTTACACGTAAAATAAGACACTTTCAGGCTAAATACATTGAAAAAGTGCTATTTTTAACAATTTTTACAGTATTTACACGTAAAATAAGACACTTTCAGGCTAAATACATTGAAAAAGTGTGTCTTTTTAACAATTTTAACAGTATTTACACGTAAAATAAGACACTTTCAGGCTAAATACATTGAAAAAGTGTTTTTTTTAACAATTTTTACAGTATTTACACGTAAATTAAGACACTTACAGGCTAAATACATTGAAAAAGTGTTTTTTTAACAATTTTAACAGTATTTACACGTAAAATCAGACACTTTCAGGCTAAATACATTGAAAAAGTGTTTTTTTAACAATTTTAACAGTATTTACACGTAAAATAAGACACTTACAGGCTAAATACATTGAAAAAGTGTTTTTTTAACAATTTTAACAGTATTTACACGTAAAATAAGACACTTTCAAGCTAAATACATTGAAAAAGTGTTTTTTAACAATTTTAACAGTATTTACACGTAAAATAAGACACTTACAGGCTAAATACATTGAAAAAGTGTTTTTTTTTTTTAACAATTTTTACAGTATTTACACGTAAAATAAGACACTTTCAGGCTAAATACATTGAAAAAGTGTTTTTTTTAACAATTTTTACAGTTTTTACACGTAAAATAAGACACTTTCAGGCTAAATACATTGAAAAAGTGCTATTTTTAACAATTTTTACAGTACTTACACGTAATATAAGACACTTAAAGGCTAAATACATTGAAAAAGTGTTTTTTTTTTAACAATTTTAACAGTATTTACACGTAAAATAAGACACTTACAGGCTAAATACATTGAAAAAGTGTTTTTTTTTAACAATTTTAACAGTATTTACACGTAAAATAAGACACTTACAGGCTAAATACATTGAAAAAGTGTTTTTTTTAACAATTTTAACAGAATTTACACGTAAAATAAGACACTTTCTGGCTAAATACATTGAAAAAGTGCTATTTTTAACAATTTTAACAGTATTTACACGTAAAATAAGACACTTTCAGGCTAAATACATTGAAAAAGTGCTATTTTTCACAATTTTTAACAGTATTTACACGTAATATAAGACACTTTCAGGCTAAATACATTGAAAAAGTGCTATTTTTAACAATTTTAACAGTATTTACACGTAAAATAAGACACTTTCAGGCTAAATACATTGAAAAAGTGCTATTTTTAACAATTTTTACAGTATTTACACGTAAAATAAGACACTTTCAGGCTAAATACATTGAAAAAGTGTCTTTTTAACAATTTTAACAGTATTTACACGTAAAATAAGACACTTACAGGCTAAATACTTTGAAAAAGTGTTTTTTTTTAACAATTTTAACAGTATTAACACGTAAAATAAGACACTTACAGGCTAAATACATTGAAAAAGTGCTATTTTTAACAATTTTTACAGTATTTACACGTAAAATAAGACACTTAGAGGCTAAATACATTGAAAAAGTGTTTTTTTAACAATTTTAACAGTATTTACACGTAAAATAAGACACTTTCAGGCTAAATACATTGAAAAAGTGCTATTTTTCACAATTTTTAACAGTATTTACACGTAATATAAGACACTTTCAGGCTAAATACATTGAAAAAGTGCTATTTTTAACAATTTTAACAGTATTTACACGTAAAATAAGACACTTAGAGGCTAAATACATTGAAAAAGTGTTTTTTTAACAATTTTAACAGTATTTACACGTAAAATAAGACACTTTCAGGCTAAATACATTGAATAAGTGCTATTTTTAACAATTTTTACAGTATTTACACGTAAAATAAGACACTTTCAGGCTAAATACATTGAAAAAGTGTTTTTTTAACAATTTTTACAGTATTTACACGTAAAATAAGACACTAACAGGCTAAATACATTGAAAAAGTGTTTTTTTAACATTTTTTACAGTATTTACACGTAAAATAAGACACTAACAGGCTAAATACATTGAAAAAGTGTTTTTTTAACATTTTTTACAGTATTTACACGTAAAATAAGACACTTACAGGCTAAATACATTGAAAAAGTGTTTTTTTTAACAATTTTTACAGTATTTACACGTAAATTAAGACACTTACAGGCTAAATACATTGAAAAAGTGTTTTTTTTTAACAATTTTAACAGTATTTACACGTAAAATAAGACACTTAGAGGCTAAATACATTGAAAAAGTGTTTTTTAACAATTTTAACAGTATTTACACGTAAAATAAGACACTTTCAGGCTAAATACATTGAAAAAGTGCTATTTTTCACAATTTTTAACAGTATTTACACGTAATATAAGACACTTTCAGGCTAAATACATTGAAAAAGTGCTATTTTTAACAATTTTAACAGTATTTACACGTAAAATAAGACACTTTCAGGCTAAATACATTGAATAAGTGCTATTTTAAACAATTTTAACAGTATTTACACGTAAAATAAGACACTTTCAGGCTAAATACATTGAAAAAGTGTTTTTTTAACAATTTTTACAGTATTTACACGTAAAATAAGACACTAACAGGCTAAATACATTGAAAAAGTGTTTTTTTAACATTTTTTACAGTATTTACACGTAAAATAAGACACTAACAGGCTAAATACATTGAAAAAGTGTTTTTTTTTACAATTTTAACAGTATTTACACGTAAAATAAGACACTTACAGGCTAAATACATTGAAAAAGTGTTTTTTTAACAATTTTTACAGTATTTACACGTAAATTAAGACACTTTCAGGCTAAATACATTGAAAAAGTGTTTTTTTTTAACAATTTTAACAGTATTTACACGTAAAATAAGACACTTTCAGGCTAAATACATTGAAAAAGTGTTTTTTTAACAATTTAAACAGTATTTACACGTAAAATAAGACACTTACAGGCTAAATACATTGAAAAAGTGTTTTTTTAACAATTTTAACAGTATTTACACGTAATATAAGACACTTTCAGGCTAAATACATTGAAAAAGTGTTTTTTTTTAACAATTTTAACAGTATTTACACGTAAAATAAGACACTTACAGGCTAAATACATTGAAAAAGTGTTTTTTTTAACAATTTTAACAGTATTTACACGTAAAATAAGAGTTAATAACGCACTCACGGGTTTAGAGTTTTTAAAAAATTATTTCTATTTTATTAACAACTCTTATTTAAACTCGTGAACGCGGGATGCGATCCTTCTCGGTACGGGTTTCACGCCGGTCCGTCTCGGTGTCAGGAGAATGCAGGAAAGAACCGATGATTGAGCGGGCTGCGATGTTTTATAGCTGCGTCATCCGATGGCGATCGATGTTTACTTCTGGCAGCGATCATGATTCGAGCATGATTCGATCGACGATGGTTGGTGACACATTTTATGCTGCGTTGCAGAAAATGTGCTCTCGGCTCGGATGTTGATATTTATGTTATATTGCGCTCGCTTGATGCTCGGTGTTGCGGGTTGTGCTAACTCCTTACTGCGCTGTCGTCTTAACTCCTCCCCTCTTAAATGACTTTGCCCTCAAAGTCTCGTTGCTGCGTGGAATGAAGTTGGTCTGCTAACGAACGTTTCTGGTCGTTTCGCTTGAGTCATGTTTACTTTTATCGTCGTTCTCTTGAAGTGGAAGAATAAACAGATTATAAATGCGCATAGGCATATGAATGCAAAAGTTCCTCCGAATACATTAATTTTCCATCTTAGAGAATCATTCTGCAAGTTAATACTTTTTAGTTTTTCTCTATGTTCTATGGTGAGTTTTTGTACGAGTTGGAGAGGCGGTTTATGTTCGATTTCACCCTTATCGATGTTGATTCCTGCTGTTGATTTGAATGGTTTACCAGGAATGGTGACTTCGTCGTTTGAATAAATTTCTCCATTAATGATAATGTTACAATTTTCGAATTGTATGACGTAGGAACCGTTCAGTACTTGGTTCATTTTGCTGCAGTTTGATGCGATTTCTGCTATTGCGTCGTTGATTAGTATTGTGTCGTCTTTGCTTCTTTTTATGAAGCCTCGACTATAAATCTTTTCGTAGTCACATTGTGAATCTTCTCTTCTCACAATTTGTTGAATGCATGTTGTGGGTTGTTGTATGCCGATTTGCGGACATATATAAACATCTTCTTGTTGTTGGCACTTCTCTGTCATGGAATATACGTGGGTTTGATTTTGTAATATAAAGTTTTGTGTGACGATTATACGTGCATCGTGTTGTATTATCGAGTCAATGTATTCGTACTCGTAGATTTTTGAAGATAGTTTGGGGAACTTTAGCATGTATAGTATATGAGATTCATTTACTGCTACTTGGGCAGTTGATTGCCTTAGCAATTCTTCCGGTGTGTTGTATTTAATGTTATTCTTCTCAAGAAACTGTTCTATTGATGTCAGATCCTCAAGGGATAGTAGCTTACTGCTCGGAATACCGTTTTTAGCTAACAGTATAGCGTCTTCTATGACATCCAATTTTTCTTGTAGCATATTTATGTTGGAAAGTAGAATAAGTTTCCGAATTTCCACTTGGTGTGACTCATAGCGTTCGTTTTCGATATTTACGACTTGGTTAGCGACATCAGTTATTTGTTTCAACCTGTCGTTGAAGCCTTGGTTGATTATTATTTGTTTGTTGCTTTCTGCTATCAGGGAGTTCATTGTGGAGTTTATGACATGTAGGTCGTCTGCATCTGGAGTTCCAGCGATCCATTTCCAAATTTTTCCTATCGTGTCCCATCGTTTTTGTCTTTTCACAAATGGTTTGATTTTCGCAAAAGTGTCCTTTAGCATGCTAGCTTTTATGCTGATCAAATTTTCGATAGATTCAGTAGAATTTCCATTTGGACTATCTTGTAATGTTTTCTCTATTGTTTCGTTTATATCAGTTAAATCTATTGGATGTATTGTTCTTACGTATCCAATTTGAATCTTAGCTTTACCTATCGGTATTATGGCTAATGGATTGATATTTAAATCATATATGTTTATGTCTGCGAAAATTAGTTTGATCAACAGGATCGTAAGTATTCTGTAACGATAGTTAAAACAATTTTGAAAAAGTATTAATATTTTTTCATTACTTTCTTAAGTTTACTTTATGTATTTTTCGATTGTTTGAATCGATAATATATGTTGGATGATTCTCCTTTACTTTTACTGCATTAAAACGACTTTCGCGTTTGTTATTCGTCTTTTTCTTTTCGAATGCATATTCGTTTTCTACGTAATCCTTATATTTTTCATCTTTGATTTTTTCTTCATTCTTTTTGAATATCTGTAGTATTCTTTCATTTGTTTTTTCTCTTATTCTTGATCTCTCTAGCGGATCGTTTGATATTTCTCCTATATACACATTTCGTGGTGTATCCTTTATGAATGAATGTATGCTGTGATTATACTTATAAACAGCTTGTTGTACTAATGTTATAATGCTCATCTCTGGATTGAGTTTTTTTGTGCATCTAGCGATTTCTCTGATTGTTGAATGGCAACGTTCTATTTGTCCATTCGTTTCTGAACGATTAACTGGAGTTTTAAATATTTTTGTTCCTAGGTTTAGTATTGATTGTTCGATAACGTTTGAGACAAACGTACATTCGTTGTCTATTACAATTTGAGCTGGTAAGTCCCAGTCATATAGGAGTTGTAGTAAAACTTCCTTTATATCAGCGATTGATTTCGATTTTATCGGTCGTATTTTAACGTATTTTGAAAATTTATCTATAGATGAGATAAATAAAAAGTTTGCGTTATAAGCAAATATGTCAATATGGATAATTTCTCCAGGATATGTCGGTATTGGTGTTTTTACTGGTATAAATTCTTGGGGTTTTCTCTCGTATTTTTCTGTTTTACATATCTCACAATTTTTTACAATGTTTTGAATACTTTTTCTCATTCCGGGAAAGTAGAATTTTTTTATAAATTGCAATGAGTTTTCCTTAGCATTTCTGTGAGCAAAATTATGAATATTCTTGATTTCTTCAATTTGTGTTTCTTCATCGCATAGGTCTTGTACTTGTCTTTGGGAAAATCTAGCTTTGATTGTTTTTGGATTGTAGAGAGTTTTATAAACTTCTTGGATAATTCCCATTGTTTGTTCATCTGTGTGAATTCCATTAATTACATTTGGATTGATTAATTTTTTGAATTTATCCTTGATAAAATCAGAAGTAAATGTTGGTTCAATAAAAATATGTCTTCTGAATTTTGGGAAAGGGGTAATTAATTGGTATGAAGAATTAGTTCCAATTTTAAATACTAGTTGGTTGTGGAATACATTAATTGGTGCTTCTGTTGAAGGTATATAAGAATGATCGTCTTCGTCAGCTGAGTGCTGAGTTGGCGTTAATGAGTTTAGTTGTATACGGGAAAGTGCATCTGCTACAACGTTTGATCTTCCGGGTTTGTAGAATAATTGGTAATCGTGTTCCTCCATGAAAGATTTCCATCTTTTCAGTTTTGCGTTGTTGTTCTGCGGAGATAAAGCAAATGTTAATGGTTGATGATCTGTATGAATATTAATTTTAGCTCCGTATATGAAATTTCTCAATGTTTGTAGTGCCCAAACGATGGCAAGCATTTCCTTTTCGTTGGTTGCATAATTTTCCTCTGTTTTGGAAAGAGTACGAGAAATGAAGGTTATCGGTCTATCACCGTCGTGACATTTTTGTGAAAGCACAGCTCCTAGTGCTTTTTCCGATGCGTCTGTTGTTAGTTCGAATGGCTTCTGGAAATCTGGAAAAGGGTACCATACGCATCCTGTTTCGGGCGTTGGATGTACGTCTTATGTTGTCTTTATCAGCTCCTCTAGCGGGCCTTATGTTGTTTTTCGCTCCTCTAACGGGCCTTATGTTGTTTTTCGCTCCTCTAACGGGCGATGTGTTGTTTTTTTCTGGGAAACCGGCTATGATATTCTTCCTTCTCAGTGTGATGGATGGTTCCTTTTTGTCCTGCGTGAGCTGCTAACTGCACAGGTGACTCGGGATCCTTTTCACACGGCTGCACTCGGCGATCAGGAAGTCTTTTTTAGTTTAGGATTTGGTGGTAACTTTCACTCTAACGTGGTTACTTTTCACTTGCACCTTAACTTTATTTTTCACATAGCGCGGTCCCTATTCGGGCGCCAGTTAATAACGCACTCACGGGTTTAGAGTTTTTAAAAAGTTAGTTCTATTTTATTAACAACTCTTATTTAAACTCGTGAACGCGGGATGCGATCCTACTCGGTACGGGTTTCACGCCGGTCCGTCTCGGTGTCAGGAGAATGCAGGAAAGAACCGATGATTGAGCGGGCTGCGATGTTTTATAGCTGCGTCATCCGATGGCGATCGATGTTTACTTCTGGCAGCGATCATGATTCGAGCATGATTCGATCGACGATGGTTGGTGACACATTTTATGCTGCGTTGCAGAAAATGTGCTCTCGGCTCGGATGTTGATATTTATGTTATATTGCGCTCGCTTGATGCTCGGTGTTGCGGGTTGTGCTAACTCCTTACTGCGCTGTCGTCTTAACTTAAGACACTTACAGACTAAATACATTGAAAAAGTGTTTTTTTTTGACAATTTTAACAGTATTTACACGTAAAATAAGACACTTTCAGGCTAAATACATTGAAAAAGTGCTATTTTTAACAATTTTAACAGTATTTACACGTAAAATAAGACACTTTTAGGCTAAATACATTGAAAAAGTGCTATTTTTCACAATTTTTAACAGTATTTACACGTAATATAAGACACTTTCAGGCTAAATACATTGAAAAAGTGCTATTTTTAACAATTTTAACAGTATTTACACGTAAAATAAGACACTTTCAGGCTAAATACATTGAAAATGTGTCTTTTTAACAATTTTAACAGTATTTACACGTAAAATAAGACACTTACAGGCTAAATACTTTGAAAAAGTGTTTTTTTTAACAATTTTAACAGTATTTACACGTAAAATAAGACACTTACAGGCTAAATACATTGAAAAAGTGCTGTTTTTAACAATTTTAACAGTATTTACACGTAAAATAAGACACTTAGAGGCTAAATACATTGAAAAAGTGTTTTTTTAACAATTTTAACAGTATATACACGTAAAATAAGACACTTTCAGGCTAAATACATTGAAAAAGTGCTATTTTTCACAATTTTTAACAGTATTTACACGTAATATAAGACACTTTCAGGCAAAATACATTGAAAAAGTGCTATTTTTAACAATTTTAACAGTATTTACACGTAAAATAAGACACTTTCAGGCTAAATACATTGAATAAGTGCTATTTTTAACAATTTTTACAGTATTTACACGTAAAATAAGACACTTTCAGGCTAAATACATTGAAAAAGTGTTTTTTTTAACAATTTTAACAGTATTTACACGTAAAATAAGACACTTACAGGCTAAATACATTGAAAAAGTGCTATTTTTCACAATTTTTAACAGTATTTACACGTAATATAAGACACTTTCAGGCTAAATACATTGAAAAAGTGCTATTTTTAACAATTTTAACAGTATTAACACGTAAAATAAGACACTTTCAGGCTAAATACATTGAAAAAGTGCTATTTTTAACAATTTTTACAGTATTTACACGTAAAATAAGACACTTTCAGGCTAAATACATTGAAAAAGTGTTTTTTTAACAATTTTAACAGTATTTACACGTAAAATAAGACACTTTCAGGCTAAATACATTGAAAAAGAGTTTTTTTTTAACAATTTTTACAGTATTTACACGTAAAATAAGACACTTTCAGGCTAAATACATTGAAAAAGTGCTATTTTTAACAATTTTAACAGTATTAACACGTAAAATAAGACACTTTCAGGCTAAATACATTGAAAAAGTGTTTTTTTAACAATTTTAACAGTATTTACACGTAAAATAAGACACTTTCAGGCTAAATACATTGAAAAAGTGCTATTTTTAACAATTTTTACAGTATTTACACGTAAAATAAGACACTTTCAGGCTAAATACATTGAAAAAGTGTTTTTTTAACAATTTTAACAGTATTTACACGTAAAATAAGACACTTTCAGGCTAAATACATTGAAAAAGAGTTTTTTTTTTAACAATTTTTACAGTATTTACACGTAAAATAAGACACTTTCAGGCTAAATACATTGAAAAAGTGTTTTTTTTAACAATTTTAACAGTATTTACACGTAAAATAAGACACTTTCAGGCTAAATACATTGAAAAAGTGCTATTTTTAACAATTTTAACAGTATTTACACTTAAAATAAGACACTTTCAGGCTAAATACATTGAAAAAGTGCTATTTTTCACAATTTTTAACAGTATTTACACGTAAATTAAGACACTTACAGGCTAAATACATTGAAAAAGTGTTTTTTTAACAATTTTAACAGTATTTACACGTAAAATAAGACACTTTCAGGCTAAATACATTGAAAAAGTGTTTTTTTTAACAATTTTTACAGTATTTACACGTAAAATAAGACACTTTCAGGCTAAATACATTGAAAAAGTGTTTTTTTTAACAATTTTAACAGTATTAACACGTAAAATAAGACACTTTCAGGCTAAATACATTGAAAAAGTGTTTTTTTTAACAATTTTAACAGTATTTACACGTAAAATAAGACACTTTCAGGCTAAATACATTGAAAAAGTGTTTTTTTTAACAATTTTAACAGTATTTACACGTAAAATAAGACACTTTCAGGCTAAATACATTGAAAAAGTGTTTTTTTTAACAATTTTAACAGTATTAACACGTAAAATAAGACACTTTCAGGCTAAATACATTGAAAAAGTGCTATTTTTCACAATTTTTAACAGTATTTACACGTAAATTAAGACACTTACAGGCTAAATACATTGAAAAAGTGTTTTTTTAACAATTTTAACAGTATTTACACGTAAAATAAGACACTTTCAGGCTAAATACATTGAAAAAGTGTTTTTTTTAACAATTTTTACAGTATTTACACGTAAAATAAGACACTTTCAGGCTAAATACATTGAAAAAGTGTTTTTTTTTAACAATTTTAACAGTATTAACACGTAAAATAAGACACTTTCAGGCTAAATACATTGAAAAAGTGTTTTTTTTTAACAATTTTAACAGTATTTACACGTAAAATAAGACACTTTCAGGCTAAATACATTGAAAAAGTGCTATTTTTAACAATTTTAACAGTATTTACACTTAAAATAAGACACTTTCAGGCTAAATACATTGAAAAAGTGCTATTTTTCACAATTTTTAACAGTTTTTACACGTAAATTAAGACACTTACAGGCTAAATACATTGAAAAAGTGTTTTTTTTTAACAATTTTAACAGTATTTACACGTAAAATAAGACACTTTCAGGCTAAATACATTGAAAAAGTGTTTTTTTAACAATTTTTACAGTATTTACACGTAAAATAAGACACTTTCAGGCTAAATACATTGAAAAAGAGTTTTTTTTTAACAATTTTTACAGTATTTACACGTAAAATAAGACACTTTCAGGCTAAATACATTGAAAAAGTGCTATTTTTCACAATTTTTAACAGTATTTACACGTAAAATAAGACACTTTCAGGCTAAATACATTGAATAAGTGCTATTTTTAACAATTTTTACAGTATTTACACGTAAAATAAGACACTTTCAGGCTAAATACATTGAAAAAGTGTTTTTTTAACAATTTTTACAGTATTTACACGTAAAATAAGACACTTTCAGGCTAAATACATTGAAAAAGTGTTTTTTTAACATTTTTTACAGTATTTACACGTAAAATAAGACACTAACAGGCTAAATACATTGAAAAAGTGTTTTTTTTTAACAATTTTAACAGTATTTACACGTAAAATAAGACACTTACAGGCTAAATACATTGAAAAAGTGTTTTTTTAACAATTTTTACAGTATTTACACGTAAATTAAGACACTTTCAAGCTAAATACATTGAAAAAGTGCTATTTTTCACAATTTTACAAGTATTTACACGTAAAATAAGACACTTTCAGGCTAAATACATTGAAAAAGTGCTATTTTTCACAATTTTACAAGTATTTACACGTAAAATAAGACACTTTCACGCTAAATACATTGAAAAAGTGCAATATTTCACAATTTTACAAGTATTTACACGTAAAATAAGACACTTTCAGGCTAATTTCATTGAAAAAGTGCTATTTTTCACAATTTTACAAGTATTTACACGTAAAATAAGACACTTTCAGGCTAAATACATTGAAAAAGTGCAATATTTCACAATTTTACAAGTATTTACACGTAAAATAAGACACTTTCAGGCTAAATACATTGAAAAAGTGCAATATTTCACAATTTTACAAGTATTTACACGTAAAATAAGACACTTTCACGCTAAATACATTGAAAAAGTGCTATTTTTCACAATTTTACAAGTATTTACACGTAAAATAAGACACTTTCAGGCTAATTTCATTGAAAAAGTGCTATTTTTCACAATTTTACAAGTATTTACACGTAAAATAAGACACTTTCACGCTAAATACATTGAAAAAGTGCTATTTTTCACAATTTTACAAGTATTTACACGTAAAATAAGACACTTTCAAGCTAAATACATTGAAAAAGTGCTATTTTTCACAATTTTACAAGTATTTACACGTAAAATAAGACACTTTCAGGCTAATTTCATTGAAAAAGTGCAATATTTTACAATTTTACAAGTATTTACAGGTAAAATAAGACACTTTCACGCTAAATACATTGAAAAAGTGCAATATTTCACAATTTTACAAGTATTTACACGTAAAATAAGACACTTTCAGGCTAAATACATTGAAAAAGTGCAATATTTCACAATTTTACAAGTATTTACACGTAAAATAAGACACTTTCAGGCTAATTTCATTGGAAAAGTGCAATATTTTACAATTTTACAAGTATTTACACGTAAAATAAGACACTTTCAAGCTAAATACATTGAAAAAGTGCTATTTTTCACAATTTTACAAGTATTTACACGTAAAATAAGACACTTTCACGCTAAATACATTGAAAAAGTGCTATTTTTCACAATTTTACAAGTATTTACACGTAAAATAAGACACTTTCACGCTAAATACATTGAAAAAGTGCTATTTTTCACAATTTTACAAGTATTTACACGTAAAATAAGACACTTTCAGGCTAATTTCATTGAAAAAGTGCTATTTTTCACAATTTTACAAGTATTTACACGTAAAATAAGACACTTTCACGCTAAATACATTGAAAAAGTGCTATTTTTCACAATTTTACAAGTATTTACACGTAAAATAAGACACTTTCAGGCTAATTTCATTGAAAAAGTGCTATTTTTCACAATTTTACAAGTATTTACACGTAAAATAAGACACTTTCACGCTAAATACATTGAAAAAGTGCTATTTTTCACAATTTTACAAGTATTTACACGTAAAATAAGACACTTTCACGCTAAATACATTGAAAAAGTGCTATTTTTCACAATTTTACAAGTATTTACACGTAAAATAAGACACTTTCACGCTAAATACATTGGAAAAGTGCTATTTTTCACAATTTTACAAGTATTTACACGTAAAATAAGACACTTTCAGGCTAATTTCATTGAAAAAGTGCTATTTTTCACAATTTTACAAGTATTTACACGTAAAATAAGACACTTTCAGGCTAATTTCATTGAAAAAGTGCAATATTTTACAATTTTACAAGTATTTACACGTAAAATAAGACACTTTCAAGCTAAATACATTGAAAAAGTGCTATTTTTCACAATTTTACAAGTATTTACACGTAAAATAAGACACTTTCAGGCTAAATACATTGAAAAAGTGCAATATTTCACAATTTTACAAGTATTTACACGTAAAATAAGACACTTTCAAGCTAAATACATTAAAAAAGTGCTATTTTTCACAATTTTACAAGTATTTACACGTAAAATAAGACACTTTCACGCTAAATACATTGAAAAAGTGCTATTTTTCACAATTTTACAAGTATTTACACGTAAAATAAGACACTTTCAGGCTAATTTCATTGAAAAAGTGCTATTTTTCACAATTTTACAAGTATTTACACGTAAAATAAGACACTTTCAAGCTAAATACATTGAAAAAGTGCTATTTTTCACAATTTTACAAGTATTTACACGTAAAATAAGACACTTTCAAGCTAAATACATTAAAAAAGTGCTATTTTTCACAATTTTACAAGTATTTACACGTAAAATAAGACACTTTCAGGCTAAATACATTGAAAAAGTGCAATATTTCACAATTTTACAAGTATTTACACGTAAAATAAGACACTTTCAAGCTAAATACATTGAAAAAGTGCTATTTTTCACAATTTTACAAGTATTTACACGTAAAATAAGACACTTTCACGCTAAATACATTGAAAAAGTGCTATTTTTCACAATTTTACAAGTATTTACACGTAAAATAAGACACTTTCAGGCTAATTTCATTGAAAAAGTGCTATTTTTCACAATTTTACAAGTATTTACACGTAAAATAAGACACTTTCAGGCTAATTTCATTGAAAAAGTGCAATATTTTACAATTTTACAAGTATTTACACGTAAAATAAGACACTTTCAAGCTAATTTCATTGAAAAAGTGCAATATTTTACAATTTTACAAGTATTTACACGTAAAATAAGACACTTTCAAGCTAAATACATTGAAAAAGTGCTATTTTAACAATCTTAACAGCATTGTTAACGTAAAATAAGCCATTTTCAAGCTAAATGCATTGAAAAAGTGCTATTTTAACAATTTTAACAGCATTGTTAACGTTAAATAAGCCACTTTCAAGCTAAATGCATTGAAAAAGTGCTATTTTAACAATTTTAACAGCATTGTTAACGTAAAATAAGCCACTTTCAAGCTAAATGCATTGAAAAAGTGCTATTTTAACAATTTTAACAGCATTGTTAACGTAAAATAAGCCACTTTCAAGCTAAATGCATTGAAAAAGTGCTATTTTAACAATTTTAACAGAATTGTTAACGTAAAATAAGCCACTTTCAAGCTAAATGCATTGAAAAAGTGCTATTTTAACAATCTTAACAGCATTGTTAACGTAAAATAAGCCACTTTCACGCTAAATACATTGAAAAAGTGCTATTTTTCACAATTTTACAAGTATTTACACGTAAAATAAGACACTTTCAGGCTAATTTCATTGAAAAAGTGCTATTTTTCACAATTTTACAAGTATTTACACGTAAAATAAGACACTTTCAGGCTAAATACATTGAAAAAGTGCAATATTTCACAATTTTACAAGTATTTACACGTAAAATAAGACACTTTCAAGCTAAATACATTGAAAAAGTGCTATTTTTCACAATTTTACAAGTATTTACACGTAAAATAAGACACTTTCACGCTAAATACATTGAAAAAGTGCTATTTTTCACAATTTTACAAGTATTTACACGTAAAATAAGACACTTTCAGGCTAATTTCATTGAAAAAGTGCTATTTTTCACAATTTTACAAGTATTTACACGTAAAATAAGACACTTTCAGGCTAATTTCATTGAAAAAGTGCAATATTTTACAATTTTACAAGTATTTACACGTAAAATAAGACACTTTCAGGCTAATTTCATTGAAAAAGTGCTATTTTTCACAATTTTACAAGTATTTACACGTAAAATAAGACACTTTCAAGCTAAATACATTGAAAAAGTGCTATTTTTCACAATTTTACAAGTATTTACACGTAAAATAAGACACTTTCAAGCTAAATACATTAAAAAAGTGCTATTTTTCACAATTTTACAAGTATTTACACGTAAAATAAGACACTTTCAGGCTAAATACATTGAAAAAGTGCAATATTTCACAATTTTACAAGTATTTACACGTAAAATAAGACACTTTCACGCTAAATACATTGAAAAAGTGCAATATTTCACAATTTTACAAGTATTTACACGTAAAATAAGACACTTTCAAGCTAAATACATTGAAAAAGTGCTATTTTTCACAATTTTACAAGTATTTACACGTAAAATAAGACACTTTCAGGCTAATTTCATTGAAAAAGTGCAATATTTTACAATTTTACAAGTATTTACACGTAAAATAAGACACTTTCAAGCTAAATACATTGAAAAAGTGCTATTTTTCACAATTTTACAAGTATTTACACGTAAAATAAGACACTTTCAGGCTAAATACATTGAAAAAGTGCAATATTTCACAATTTTACAAGTATTTACACGTAAAATAAGACACTTTCACGCTAAATACATTGAAAAAGTGCTATTTTTCACAATTTTACAAGTATTTACACGTAAAATAAGACACTTTCAGGCTAAATACATTGAAAAAGTGCTATTTTTCACAATTTTACAAGTATTTACACGTAAAATAAGACACTTTCACGCTAAATACATTGAAAAAGTGCTATTTTTCACAATTTTACAAGTATTTACACGTAAAATAAGACACTTTCAGGCTAATTTCATTGAAAAAGTGCTATTTTTCACAATTTTACAAGTATTTACACGTAAAATAAGACACTTTCACGCTAAATACATTGAAAAAGTGCTATTTTTCACAATTTTACAAGTATTTACACGTAAAATAAGACACTTTCAGGCTAATTTCATTGAAAAAGTGCTATTTTTCACAATTTTACAAGTATTTACACGTAAAATAAGACACTTTCACGCTAAATACATTGAAAAAGTGCTATTTTTCACAATTTTACAAGTATTTACACGTAAAATAAGACACTTTCACGCTAAATACATTGAAAAAGTGCTATTTTAACAATTTTAACAGCATTGTTAACGTAAAATAAGCCATTTTCAAGCTAAATGCATTGAAAAAGTGCTATTTTAACAATTTTAACAGCATTGTTAACGTAAAATAAGCCACTTTCAAGCTAAATGCATTGAAAAAGTGCTATTTTAACAATCTTAACAGCATTGTTAACGTTAAATAAGCCACTTTCAAGCTAAATGCATTGAAAAAGTGCTATTTTAACAATTTTAACAGCATTGTTAACGTAAAATAAGCCACTTTCAAGCTAAATGCATTGAAAAAGTGCTATTTTAACAATTTTAACAGCATTGTTAACGTAAAATAAGCCACTTTCAAGCTAAATGCATTGAAAAAGTGCTATTTTAACAATCTTAACAGCATTGTTAACGTAAAATAAGCCATTTTCAAGCTAAATGCATTGAAAAAGGGCTATTTTAACAATTTTAACAGCATTGTTAACGTAAAATAAGCCATTTTCAAGCTAAATGCATTGAAAAAGTGCTATTTTAACAATTTTAACAGCATTGTTAACGTTAAATAAGCCACTTTCAAGCTAAATGCATTGAAAAAGTGCTATTTTAACAATTTTAACAGCATTGTTAACGTTAAATAAGCCACTTTCAAGCTAAATGCATTGAAAAAGTGCTATTTTAACAATCTTAACAGCATTGTTAACGTAAAATAAGCCATTTTCAAGCTAAATGCATTGAAAAAGTGCTATTTTAACAATTTTAACAGCATTGTTAACGTAAAATAAGCCACTTTCAAGCTAAATGCATTGAAAAAGTGCTATTTTAACAATTTTAACAGCATTGTTAACGTAAAATAAGCCATTTTCAAGCTAAATGCATTGAAAAAGTGCTATTTTAACAATTTTAACAGCATTGTTAACGTAAAATAAGCCACTTTCAAGCTAAATGCATTGAAAAAGTGCTATTTTAACAATCTTAACAGCATTGTTAACGTAAAATAAGCCACTTTCAAGCTAAATGCATTGAAAAAGTGCTATTTTAACAATTTTAACAGCATTGTTAACGTAAAATAAGCCACTTTCAAGCTAAATGCATTGAAAAAGTGCTATTTTAACAATTTTAACAGCATTGTTAACGTTAAATAAGCCACTTTCAAGCTAAATGCATTGAAAAAGTGCTATTTTAACAATCTTAACAGCATTGTTAACGTAAAATAAGCCATTTTCAAGCTAAATGCATTGAAAAAGTGCTATTTTAACAATTTTAACAGCATTGTTAACGTAAAATAAGCCACTTTCAAGCTAAATGCATTGAAAAAGTGCTATTTTAACAATTTTAACAGAATTGTTAACGTAAAATAAGCCACTTTCAAGCTAAATGCATTGAAAAAGTGCTATTTTAACAATTTTAACAGCATTGTTAACGTAAAATAAGCCACTTTCAAGCTAAATGCATGGAAAAAGTGCTATTTTAACAATTTTAACAGCATTGTTAACGTAAAATAAGCCACTTTCAAGCTAAATGCATTGAAAAAGTGCTATTTTAACAATTTTAACAGAATTGTTAACGTAAAATAAGCCACTTTCAAGCTAAATGCATTGAAAAAGTGCTATTTTAACAATCTTAACAGCATTGTTAACGTAAAATAAGCCATTTTCAAGCTAAATGCATTGAAAAAGTGCTATTTTAACAATTTTAACAGCATTGTTAACGTAAAATAAGCCATTTTCAAGCTAAATGCATTGAAAAAGTGCTATTTTAACAATTTTAACAGCATTGTTAACGTAAAATAAGCCACTTTCAAGCTAAATGCATTGAAAAAGTGCTATTTTAACAATTTTAACAGCATTGTTAACGTAAAATAAGCCACTTTCAAGCTAAATGCATTGAAAAAGTGCTATTTTAACAATCTTAACAGCATTGTTAACGTAAAATAAGCCATTTTCAAGCTAAATGCATTGAAAAAGTGCTATTTTAACAATTTTAACAGCATTGTTAACGTAAAATAAGCCACTTTCAAGCTAAATGCATTGAAAAAGTGCTATTTTAACAATTTTAACAGAATTGTTAACGTAAAATAAGCCACTTTCAAGCTAAATGCATTGAAAAAGTGCTATTTTAACAATTTTAACAGCATTGTTAACGTAAAATAAGCCACTTTCAAGCTAAATGCATTGAAAAAAGTGCTATTTTAACAATTTTAACAGAATTGTTAACGTAAAATAAGCCACTTTCAAGCTAAATGCATTGAAAAAGTGCTATTTTAACAATCTTAACAGCATTGTTAACGTAAAATAAGCCATTTTCAAGCTAAATGCATTGAAAAAGTGCTATTTTTAACAATTTTAACAGCATTGTTAACGTAAAATAAGCCACTTTCAAGCTAAATGCATTGAAAAAGTGCTATTTTAACAAATTTTAACAGCATTGTTAACGTAAAATAAGCCACTTTCAAGCTAAATGCATTGAAAAAGTGCTATTTTAACAATTTTAACAGCATTGTTAACGTTAAATAAGCCATTTTCAAGCTAAATGCATTGAAAAAGTGCTATTTTAACAATTTTAACAGCATTGTTAACGTAAAATAAGCCACTTTCAAGCTAAATGCATTGAAAAAGTGCTATTTTAACAATTTTAACAGCATTGTTAACGTAAAATAAGCCATTTTCAAGCTAAATGCATTGAAAAAGTGCTATTTTTAACAATTTTAACAGCATTGTTAACGTAAAATAAGCCACTTTCAAGCTAAATGCATTGAAAAAGTGCTATTTTAACAATCTTAACAGCATTGTTAACGTAAAATAAGCCATTTTCAAGCTAAATGCATTGAAAAAGTGCTATTTTAACAATTTTAACAGCATTGTTAACGTAAAATAAGCCACTTTCAAGCTAAATGCATTGAAAAAGTGCTATTTTAACAATTTTAACAGCATTGTTAACGTAAAATAAGCCATTTTCAAGCTAAATGCATTGAAAAAGTGCTATTTTAACAATTTTAACAGCATTGTTAACGTAAAATAAGCCACTTTCAAGCTAAATGCATTGAAAAAGTGCTATTTTAACAATCTTAACAGCATTGTTAACGTAAAATAAGCCATTTTCAAGCTAAATGCATTGAAAAAGTGCTATTTTAACAATTTTAACAGCATTGTTAACGTAAAATAAGCATTTCAAGCTAAATGCATGAAAAAGTGCTATTTTAACAATTTTAACAGCATTGTTAACGTAAAATAAGCCACTTTCAAGCTAAATGCATTGAAAAAGTGCTATTTTACAATTTTAACAGAATTGTTAACGTAAAATAAGCCACTTTCAAGCTAAATGCATTGAAAAAGTGCTATTTTAACAATTTTAACAGCATTGTTAACGTTAAATAAGCCACTTTCAAGCTAAATGCATTGAAAAAGTGCTATTTTTAACAATCTTAACAGCATTGTTTAACGTAAAATAAGCCATTTTCAAGCTAAATGCATTGAAAAAGTGCTATTTTAACAATTTTAACAGCATTGTTAACGTAAAATAAGCCACTTTCAAGCTAAATGCATTGAAAAAGTGCTATTTTATAACAATTTTAACAGAATTGTTAACGTAAATAAGCCACTTTCAAGCTAAATGCATTGAAAAAGTGCTATTTTAACAATCCTTAACAGCATTGTTAACGTAAAATAAGCCATTTTCAAGCTAAATGCATTGAAAAAAGTGCTATTTGAACAATTTAAACAGAATTTGTTAACGTAAAATAAGCCACTTTCAAGCTAATGCATTTGAAAGTGCTATTTTAACAATCTTAACAGCATTGTTAACGTAAAATAAGCCATTTTCAAGCTAAATGCATTGAAAAGTGCTATTTTAACAATCTTAACAGCATTGTTAACGTTAAATAAGCCACTTTCAAGCTAAATGCATTGAAAAA
>NW_023405025.1:0-71683 GCF_013141755.1 Anopheles stephensi | reverse complement strand
GTAATAACGAAACATAATAGGATCCGATTTTATTTTCGTCTGCTCTTACAAACACCTTTTACTGCCAACATAAAACATTTACGGAACAGGCCGGGGCGTAGCCTACCAACGGCTAGCACAAACACTTTTATACATCACCGATGCTCTTGGATCCCATCGCTACGGAAAGCACCGGGGCTACCTTTATGACCCGGCTGCGTCAAATGGTTTCGTCTTCGGACGGCAAACGAACGACCGCTCTATAAACCCCGGATAAACTTAACGACAGCAGCACAATAACGCGGCCGAGCTAGCTCACAAGAGGGTTGTACCGTGCTAGTTTGACCTATACGATACGATGTGTTGTGTCGGTGATACATTTCCATCCCAGAAACTTCCTGATAAAGGTTGAAGGATAAGTGATGACCCTATGCCAGCATCTCTAAAATTAGTTACGATTTCACATGAGCGGATAATGCTTCATCCGGCTATAACCATGTTTGGCCGTGGCGAGCTATCTCAGCTTTCGAAACACATCTCTTATTACTTATTCAGACAAAATAAGGATTTTCCGAGAAGCTTTTCATATTTCATTTACAGTTCTTATGTCCTTTATGGTGAAGACGCCTAGCCATTCTTTGGCACATCTCTATGCTTTAGCATAAACTGTATATATGTAAAATCAAAAACGTTAGTTGGGTAGCAGGCAGGATCAACCCTGTAACGAGTAAATGAGAAGGATCACCTTGGGCAGAGGATGAAAAGTAGAGAGTAGCGAAACGTCAGCAGAGCGATAAGGTCATGAAATAAAGTTGCTGCTCCGTAAATTCTTCAGTTGTTCCATTTCTCCCATTATTACATTTGGTGTCAGAAGTGGATATACCTATTCCCAAAACCCGTTTGCTGTGTGGCGGCTGGTCGTATTAGTGGTTGCTGTGTGCGCTAAAATAAAGACCTGCACGGGTGTGAATATACCGATACGCAGAAAAGGTTCGCTTACTAGCTGTGTGCGGCAGGTCGTGTGAGTGGGTTGCTGTGTGCGCCAAGGGATCGACGTGCGCGTGTGTGGTAGGCGTTTCCTGCAAGTATTCGGTGCTTCGGCTGTGTGCTGTTTTTCATGTGAGAGTGCTGTGTGCACTAAAAAGAAACAATCGACGTGTATGTGAGCTGTTGTGTTACAGGTCGTGCGGTGTGAATAAACTATGGAACGATTGGTGGAAGAATTTACGCGTGTTGGCCTAGTGCGGAAGTGTGAAATGGCTGGCTTGGCTACGTCCGGCAGTAAAGAGGACCTGGCGAAACGATCATGGATTCCGGAATAACGTTAGAAGCCGTTCCCGAACAAAATCCCATCGAAGATGCCGCGAACACAACGGCTATATGGATGCGGAAGCGGATCGCTAGTAGACGCGACAAAAACGGCCATAATCCATACACCAGTGCAGCCATACTCATTCCGAGATGTGGGAGGACGAATTGAGGCCCTATGGAGCGGATTTGACAAAGGATATTAGAGCGTGGTTCGACGATTTTGAGGGTGTCGCAAAAATGGCACTGTGGTCCGAAGACCAAATGTTCATCATGTGTCGACGTAAGATGGTGGGCATTGCGAGAAGTTTCCTGGCAACGGAAAAAACTTTATCATCCTACCCGGTGTTACGATCTAAGCTGATAAAGGAATTCGAAAAGATAGTGCGCTCGGGTGATGTTCATAGAAGGCTTATGGCTCGACGGAAAAACGCATAAGGGAAACTATGCTTGAGTACGTATATGAAATGGCAACGCATAGCTCGTGACGCCGATATTGACGAATGCAGCCTAATCGAATACATCGTGGACGGCGTGACCCATGAAACAAGAATGCGTGCGTCACTGTATCGAACGAGCAACATGACCGAGCTAAAGCAGGAATTGTTATTCCTTGAAAGAGCAGAAGCCAAAAGAACATCGGAAAAGAGTGTTACGCGAGTTGAGCCAAGAATCAACGAAAATGTTACAATTGTGGCGATGTCGGACATGAAGCTAAGAAGTGTGTTAAAGAAGAAAACCCGAAAAAATGCTTCGAGTGTGGTGGTGTTGGTCATCAGCAAGGGAATGTGATTCTCGAACAAAAGGAGCCGAAATGTTATTCGTGCGGTGAGCGCGGCCACGTGTCGAACAGTTGTCCAAGAAATCGAAACAGGCACAATCCTGCGAATACGAAACCTCGTTTCGAGTGAAAATAGTGGAACTGTTGACATGCGCATCGGGCAATACTATTTCAAAACGCTTTTGACACCGGCAGCGAATACAGTTGGTTTGCAATACAGTGTTATGAACAAAATCGGTAGCCTATTGTTGGGAAAGACCGACATGGGTATTCAACGGTTTTTGGTGAAAAAAAAACAAAGGCATTGGGTCGGGTAGAAACCGAAGTGTGTATCGACGGGCAAAATTATCCGGTAATGTCTTTTTATGTGGTCCCAGACAATAGCAGTGTTTACGAAGTGATTTTTGGGAAGGGATGCGTTTGTGTGCGATGACGCCTTGGTAACTGCGGAGGGCGTTAAACTAAAACCAAGAGTGAGCGAGAATCAGAACAATGCGATGTGTTGTGTGCGAATGCCTTGACGATAAACGGCGCAAATGAAGTATCAATACATCATCAGTATCGGAATGAGATAGGGCAAATGATCGAGGATTTCAAAGATAAGGAGAAAACCATCTCGAAATGGTCAAGTAAAAGTCCGGTTGAACTGGAAATTGTTCCCGATGGACAAATAATGCCATTTAGGCATGCGCCCAGCAGGCTGCCTTTCGTGCCAGGAACAAGCAGTAAACAAACAAGACGATCAGTTTGAAAGCAATCATGGCTGTGTTAGAGAAGCAAAGTACGATCCTTACAAAATGAAAAAACGCGTCTATTGCATCGAGCTGTGGAAGGGGCAAGACTTGTTGTGGTTCCGCGTCTGATGGAAAGGCAGATAATATCAGATGCTCACAACGCAGGTCACATTGAAGTACAAAAGATGATGCATGGTATAAAACAAAAGTTTTGGATCCCTCATTTGGAGTTGAAGGTGCGACAACACATTGGCAATTGTGTTCCGTGTATTTTGCACAATAAGAAGCTTGGATTGAAGGAGGGTTACCTGAGTCCTATTCCGAAAGGGGACGTGCCTTTGCACACCACTCTTCATATGGACCCGTAGGCCCCATGGATACCACAGCGAAACAATACAGGTTATATCTAACAATAGTTGATAGTTTTTCTAAATTTTGGTTTGGTTATACCCCACACGTACTACAACTGCTGAGGAAGTACTACGGAAACTGGAGTGTTGGTCAGCCGTGTTTGGAAATCCGACAAGGATTATCACCGATAGAGATCAGCGTTCACGTCCAATACATTTGCATGCGCACGTTCAGAACAGGGTATCGAGCAACATCGTTCTACTACCGGAGTGCCACGGGAAATGGGACAGCGGAGCGAGTTAACCGGACGGCTATATAGAAATGCTGGGAAACTATCGACAGAAGATCCGTCAAAATGGTTAAGTGGGTGAACGAGTGCAACGTGCGATAAATGCGTATTATCATTCAACAACTGGGCAAAACACCGTTTGAACTGATGTTTGGCTGTGAGATGAAAATAGCAGTGATGATCAGCTGAGGGAAATTATAAATAAAGAATGGTATGAATATCATGTAACGTAAGGCAGGAATTGCGAAAAGACGCTCGTATTGCTATAGAACAAGCGCAGCGTGCGCTACAAAGGATCAATTCGATAAGAACGAAAACCTGCGTCAGGGTATAAGCTAGGAGAGTTGGTAGCTATCAAACGAACGCAATTCGTTGCTGGTAAGAAACTTGCTAGCGTAATACTTGGGTCCCTACGAAATATGCATGTAAACCGCAACGGGCGTATCGCGTTAGGAAAGTAGGACTTGGCGAAGGACCGCTAGAGACGAGTACAAGTGAAGATAATATGAGGCTATGGGCTTATGCGTTAACAGCAGAAGAGGGAGATTGATGAAGATCAAGGGTCTGACTTCAATCAGGACGACCGGATGTAAAATCAAAACGTTAGTTGGGTAGCAGGCAGGATCACCCTGTACCGAGTAAAATGAGAAGGATCACCTTGGGCAGAGGATGAAAAGTAGATGAGTAGCGAAACGTCCAGCAGAGCGATAAGGTCATGAAATAAAGTTGCTGCTCCGTAATTCTTCAGTTGTTCCATTTCTCCCATTATTACATATATTTTTACATATAAAAGATAGCTATCTAAGTCTTACCATAATTGGACAGGGTAAACTCTATAGTAAAAAAAAAACTGGTGCATCTCATCAACGTAGTAACAAAGCACTTGAAACCGCCAACGATTATGCTGACGATTACGGTTATTTCGAGAGAGACGTTCCTAATGTCAGTAACGTATGCATGCAAATGGCCGTTCTTCCTCTAGCAGCATGCCTATAATGGCGCTACAGAATCACATCATCGTATCATTATCAAACCATCTGTATCGCATAAAATATGTTCGCCATCCACAGCTCTATCGACCGGAGCACACTCGTTCGGCACCATTGCAGCAAGGGAGAAAATGCACGTTTGATTGCGGCGCGCTTTAACCGTGATGATCGTCATCTAAATGTTTATCGCCCATTGTACGCCGCCACATATCGATACGGAACCGCACGGCCAATGGCGATACGGGTTATGGCGTACGATAGCCCGTTATGCATAATGATGTTGGAAGCGTCAGGTTCGTGCTCGGAAAATGTTCCTTCTCACCCAAAGGAGAGGGCAAGCGATCGGATCACTCACGTCGGAGAGTGTATAGTTTGTTGGCCACTGCACACGACCCATTGGCACGAAATATTGGATACATTCAGCCACGGCTACAGTTATGGATGCCATTGCATTCCCGAAAACCGGTAACTTTTCAGTCTCCGTGCACCGACTACGGCCCAGTGTAAAGCTTATGCAACATTGTAGCGACTTGGTAACACACTGCGAACGAAACAGCCACCAACCGGAGGACTCCACAGCTGATTAAACTTTTGTTCCGGTAAATGATAATTGACAGCTGCCGCCGGTTTCCTGTCATGGTTTCATGTTGCAAAGGTGCGCTCGCGGAAATTCGTTGCAAGCATGCACGCTGTCGCGAAAGCCAACAAAACCAACACCTGCGAAGGGTGGCTAAGGGTGGTAATTTGTTCAAAAGGTACTTTTGATTTGTATTACAGACCATTAAGGTGTAGCCATTTGGCTGCCTCATTTGAGGGAAGAGCGTCTTGAAAGCATTGTTTGTTTGGCAGAAGTTTATTGGCAGCAATGCCTAATTTCAAATTGATTAAAACGATGACTTATGGATTTTTAACTTTTATATTGAAGCTGCTTTAAGCTATCACGTACATTAATAATTATATTGAAGAATTGGGAAAATAATCTTTTATAATACATCATTTTGTTTACGAATATACCAATACTACATGTTCAAAAACTAGAGTATGCCCCACGATGGAGACGCCTGGTTGTTTTAGCCGTGCTTATTGTAAGCAAACAGAATTCCATGAATCATAATCCCTCCAACCAGATTAACCACCCACCCGTGTACGGGCACCCACCATTAAACAGAAAACACCCTAGAGCGTCTCGAGGCCTCAAGCAAAAGCACCCATAAAACCAAATTTGTCCTTCAATAAAACACTAAATACGGAAACAAACATCCAACCCTCGTGGTACAACACCACGCGGCAACGATCACAACCCGAACAAATCACCCAACAACCATTAGCAGCACGGTTCCTGACAAACCGAGACCGAAAACACTCCCTCCCGCGTGTAGCCTCCCTCCTGTCTCCTCACCGCATGTCCCGGACGTGTCCCAATTCTTTTACTCGAGCAGGCTTACATAACTGTCAGAGGACACCACACTTTTGCCTCCTCTTAATGGCACCGACACGAGCATGATTCGATTTCGTCATTATCCTCTCGATTGGAGGGCCGGGGTATTTGTTCTTCACCATAAACCCACCCAAGAAACGATGTCGTTGCCCAGTTTCGATCCCTCCAAAGGCCTTCCACCACACCACATTCATTGATCGTTGCACCATATTCCTTGACCGTGTAGATACACACACATACACACACGAACACATGCCGAGAACACATTTATGATCCTTCGCAAGACCTCATCATACTTATATTTTGGGAATCGTGCCGACAATCTCTCACACACACAAAAGCATCGAAACGTACGCATACGGAATTGCCCAAGCGTTTCTGATTTAGGCTTATTGGATAGAAACATCACGTGCCAGCAAGCAATTAGTTGGTTTCCTTCCGCCTCCAGCACCGTCCGCCGTATCGTCCCCATTCCAGCGCCACAAATGAGCGTTGGTTGCGATGTGTCCCCGCCGAGTACGACATGGCCGGCTACTCGTGAAGTCGCTTGAAGGTTAAAGTCCTTATTTTTATTCTTGGCTCGCAGCCAGAACCATGTGCCCCAAATACTTTGCAGAAGAAAACAAAACCAAAAAAACGAACATTTTTTAAAGCATTTTGCTATTTTTTATAAAATGACTAATTGGAATTATGTATCTAACTTAAAGCCTCTTTCGAACTTATGCTGAAACTTTATTTCTTTCCACCTCCCAGGAGAAGTAAAGGAATATGAGCCTGTTTTATTTAATTAAATTCTTTACATGAATAAAACACCCGTTCCTGGAAACTTTTTCAATCTAGAACACTGGAACGTCGATGCCCAGATTAAATACTTCAAGCACAGAAATATGCCGATGGAAAAATTTTCGAATTAAAATTTATGCAACAAATTAAACCAAACCAACATTCCCCAACGGCTCACATCAGTACCTGCGCCGTAGCTCAAGCGGACCAGAACAAATGTACCTGTTTTTCTTTTCAAAAGCATTAGGCAACGTAGAGAAAAAAATTAGCACACTTACAAAATTTATAGACCCCTCGCCGATCCAGCATAATACGCGGGAGCGGCCTCGAAACTGTTAAACGGTGTTGCGCGAAAACTTTCCAAACGTTTTCGACTTCCGACCCGTGATGCTTGTTCCGTTGAAAAGTGTTACGGCATCCAGTCCGACGGGCGGCTGGCTGGTGGTGGCCGCTCAATTGGGTGGTAAAGTTACTTTCATCGCCAAACAAAAATAAAAAGAAAAAACAAAAACACCCACACACCCAAGAGAAAGTGGTGAACATTTTTCCAAGAGAAACTTTCTTCACCTTTGCTCGTGATCGCCGCCGCCGAGAAGCTACCGAAGAAAAGGCTACAAACGGAACCGAAGAGAATAGGAATAAAGCGCAACTTTTCAAGCCCTTTGTACAATCGGCTGTGAGCCGACTCGCCCTAGTGGCGGACACATTCATCCAGCGAATGGTGCTTTCGATTGGCCAGTCAGCTAGCAAAAAAAAAAGGAAAATACGGTCACAAAAACCATCCCAAGAATTGGTTTGAAAACAGTCTCGTACAGTTACTGTTAACTAAACAACCGTAAAACCCCGTCTGCACAGACACGCAACTCGATCTCATTTATACTTCTTCTCCATTTGTTACACACACACATACCGACAAAGGACGAACAGCTTTTTCCTCAAGGCACTACCGCACCACCGTAGGACCCACCTCTTTCCTTTACATCTTTCGTGCATGTCTGATTTTAGTCCCATCGTTTGCCCGTTTGCCGTTTGCCTGAAGGAGTCAAATTAACAATTGCTCTTTTTACGACTTTTCATTACGTAAGAAAAAGTTCGCCTTACCCACCAACCGCCAGATAAGCTCATTCGAGCTGGTCGGTTTGCAGCATACACACACACACACATACGAGAACAGCAAGATACACATTCTTCTGCTAAGTCATTGGAAGGCAGTAAACTCACGCCACATACACGTTCACAGAGTTTTATCTGCAGGCGTACAAAATTCTTCCTACTACCGGCGTATTGCGACGCAAACACGATGTTTGTCACACGCTGTGTGCAAACGAAACACCAGGCGCCTCCATTTGCCTGGCACGGAGCACCATGCGTCTCCATTTGCTCGTCACAGTGCACCATGGGTCTCCATTTGCGACCTAGCGGCTTGATACTGCTGCTGCTGCTGCTGCTACTGCTTCCGAGAGTTGATAAAGATTGGCTGACCTGAGAAAATAAAGTTACGTCCACCTTCGGCCCACCGTATTATTTTCTTCCTTAATGTGATAAAATAATCCTCCAATGATGCTTGTGACAGATGCTGTTTCCAATTCATACCGGTTTATTCTTTTCTTCTTCTTGATGGTATTAAAGCTTTCAAGATTAAAGCTACAAATGCCGCACCCGATCTCTGTAGCATGAAAATTTAAATCCCCAGTCAAAGATGTGATAAATTAGCAATAATTAAAACAGACACCGAAGTGCAGCTTTAATAAATCGATGAATAAACTGATTCGCACTTCGAGTACTAATTATCATAATGATGAGCGGAAGCGGGGCAAACAAAAAACTCTTTAGCGTTGCATCTAATTACGACAATGCTTGACTGCATTTGCATAATCCCCGCCCAGTTCTTCCCAGCGCACGCTTCATTTGCATTCGAAAAATTGAATCATACGGTTTAAACACTTCGCTTCGTACTTCTTAGGAAATTTATAAATGTAAGTATTCAGTTCAAGCCATCAATGTGACACTTCACAATAGGTCAAACAGATTTAATTCCTAATGTTTAACATGCATATTGATGTATTGATTCTAAAGAACATTTCTTCTGATACTTAAAACAATTTCAAAGAATAATAATAATTCTATCATTCCTCACAGCCTAGAAGCAAAAACAAGGCGCAACAATCCAACCAGCACACACCCTAAAAGGTACAACAACCTGCTGCCATCATGCAGCAGCAAAATAAACTAGGCTCGACATTTAGTTCACCGGCGACCAGCGACCCTAACGACAACACGAACAAAAGACCTTAACTGGCGGGCAATGGCTGCGAACAACGGCTGGTGAAGGAAAGTTAGTCCTTTACCCTGTTCTTTATTTTGTTTATGACTTTTTCAATCTCCCCTTCTCGCATAAAGTAAAGCTTGAACGGACAACATTCCGCCAACTGCTCATGCCTGGCTAAAGCCACCACAGCATAAAGCGAAAAAAGCAGCCGATCCGAGAAGCGGAGTTCCTAGTCAATGCGATGGCTAACTAAAGGGAACAAAAACTGTCTGCAGAGGAAATACAGTCGGAAAAGTCGCCTCACTGGCTCGGCAAACTGTCATAGAAGAAGTAAGGCAAGAAAAAAAAGGACAACATTAGACACATACACATTACGCTTTGTATTCAACTGTTTCACGCTGTCACCCAAAGAGACGCTCGTTCACAAAGTCGATCTTAATTCCAATTTTCCGGCCCCTTGTCAGTCAAGAGCGGCCGAAACAAAGCAACAGCAAAAAAAAAAAACCCTCAACCAGTCCCTTATCTCGCAACCGTCGAACATACGGCCCACCTTTTATTTAGCGTTCGACAATGTTTCACGTTTAGCTTTCACCATCATCCCAACCAAACCGGCGGCCAATGACCGGGAAACCAATCGAATTGCCGGCGCTCAAGAAATAATGGACTGGGAAAACAGCGGACACGCACGCACCCGCCCAACGTACCCCATTTCCACGGTCCATTATCGTTCATCGGTTCGCTTTATTTCCAGCACAAATCCTAGAACCGTTAAGGGCCAAAACAAGCAGCACCGAACCATTAGATATAGCTTTTTGTTAGTCCGCACTCGCTCAGGGTCACCGCGCCCCGTTGTCACGCGTAGTAGCGTCAGATTTTGTCCACACCCTCCAAGCTCCAAGGTTATCGGAAGTGTTTCTGATGCGAGAATAAAAGCATTCCATACATCAAAATTGTAATATGATAAATGCTTCCTATTGTGCTCTCAGGCTTCTTTGTGGAAAAGGAGACTTTCCAGACTCCAATAACAACACACACACACACACACAAGCGCATCACCATGGAACGGTGGCCATGAAAGGTCAGTCGTCTGATGCTGCTGCTGCGAAAAGGGAAACGCCAAAATGGCACCAAACTTCCGCTACGGCCACCAGAATCAGAAAGCGGTGAATTATGAGCTGAACAAGCTTGAGCCAACAACAAAAAAAAACGGTGAACGACAATAATGAAGAGGAATTTCGCCTCAAGCATGGTAATGTGATTTAAGATTTTTTGATAACTTTCGAAACTGTTAGCCATCAAGGGTGCCGGCGCGGTTGCCGGTGACCGGCAATGAATCATTTGTATTCTGGTCAGTCAAGTGGCATAATTTGTCGGATTGTTTTCATTCGATTATTGATGGCACGGAAGCAGCTTCTCCAGCAGAGAGTGGATAAATCGCTGACAATGACAGTGCTTTGACAACGGAAATTGTTTGTCGGAAAAGATGCGCGTGCGAAATGCCACGTCAGTTGACTGTGAAGGTTGTATTTATTTTAGCTTCAAAAAACATCACTTTTCAGATTTTGCTCGATGCAGTATTTGTGTATTTTCTTTAGAAAGACGCATATATCTTTACAAAACCACTGAATGATTTTTCACCATATGCTTGAAATTTTGACTTAAGCAAACTACACAGAATACTTCACCGTCCTATATTATCCCAGTTCGCAAGGCAAATAACATAAAAAACCACTTCTCTCATGCGCAAAACACGCCGTGTTCGATGAGTTCGATAATCCACCGAAAAGGGCCTCCAAAAATCATTGACCCTAGACGTGTTTCGCAATTTAAACAGCATATTTATGAGCAGCCTGCCAACGCTGATCCAATACTACCACGAAAAAAAAGAAGCTTCACATTATCGTTGCGGACCGCTGCATCTCACCGAACCTGCTGGAATGCCAATTGTGAACCATCAAAAACTTTGTGGAATTATTTTTTCCGCCTTCGGGAGATGGCATGATCTCTATCGAAACGTAGGAGTGAAATGGTAGAGCATGAAACAACATTCCCAACGAACGGAGGAAGAGGATAAAAAACAAATTGGTATCCTTTTGGCCGAGGCGACAATTCCGGGAAGGCTTAAGCCGTTTCGTTGCTTGTCTAATTTATGCTGGCGTAGGCAGCTGTCAGAATGGAACCGAAACCGAATGGAATCGATGGACATTACTATTTCATATTTCTTTCCCCCTTTTTCCACGCCACGTTCTCTCGACACCTTCTCGACGACGTATTCCATTTTCTCGCCGTTGGTCGTCGGATCCCACCGGACCCGGAATATTCCGCGTGCCTGCGTGGCAAAGCGAGAAATATTCAACCAATTCCGCACAAATCTGGCCCAAAGGAAATATTTTATCAATACCAATTTCGAGACGGGGGAAGCTGTCTTGCAATAAGAAGCAGCGGGAAAGCAAAAACTGAAGCTACCAAGAGAGCGTGAGAGAGAGAGAGAGAGAGAGAGAGAGAGAGAGAGAAGGTACCCAGCAACACCAACAACAACAGACAGGCAAGCTACCATCCCAATACCCAAAACGAGCCCGACCATTTCTTTTCCGTCATTTCCCAGTGGGAAATCAGACCCGCCAGCCAAGACGGCATCGCCCACGGCTAGCAGCGTCTGCTGATTGCGATCGATATCGGATATATTGGAAAAATCGGCAAAACTGTAATAAAAGTCCAATCGGATTGTTAATCAAACCGCTTCAACCGTCCCGACCGAACAGCAAACGCCCTAACCCATCGTCCTTACCGGATGCCGCCATTTTAATCGCCAGCGATTGGAAGGATTGGAAAGTCAAGAAAAACGGCATACGATCTTCCTGGAACCAACTGGACGGGAATTGGACGAAATCTCGGCACCCCGTTAATTGGTATCGAGTCACAATCGAATTATTTCCCGGTCCGTTTTTATTTCCCAGCCCGGGCACAACGACCGGATCGATAGCCATCGAGCAACCCCAGCCAGTCTAATGGGGCGGCTACCATGGGCATGGCTCCTAATCATCATTGCCGTGGGCTACAGCATGCTACGAACTTTTGCTACCCATTAGTGAGATTATTTCGATCCACCAGCGTTCTATAAAAAGCGTTGAAAATATGAAACCAACTTGGCAAACTTTCAAACATTTGCGTCCAACGAACCGTAGCGAATGCCGCCATATTTGGACTTACGGTACGGTTTCGCACTGTAGCAGGGTGAGATCGATGCTGGAAGATAAATTTTTAATCCCAACACCAGGGGAGCGTATCGGAACGGGTCCACCGAGACAGAGACAGAGATAGTCCTACCAAAACTGTAGCAAGTTTCCCTCGCCAGAACCCGAACGTTGCCCCCGGATGTTTGATGCAGCACAGACCGACCGGCCAATTACACCAACAGAAAGGGATGAGATACTAAAAATAATCATGGAAATTATAATGGAAATAGTTATGATAGCAGTTGAATCCCACACCTCCGGATACGATCCTTCGTTTCAGGATTGTGCGTCTGGCAGGGAAAACCTCGGACGAGAACCTTTCCGTTCACCAGGGGATTTAGCCCCAAAAAAGCTTGGTTGTGAGTGTCAGTGTGTGGTTGTGCATTAGCACAAAGATGTTCTGATGTTGCTAATGATTTATGATAAAACAAAGCCAAAAGCAAGTAAAAGACAACTAAAGATGCAAACGAAATCATCGACCGGTGATCGAGGGTTCAGAGCGCCAGGATAGAAAGAGTTTTGCTAGAGGAGGAATGGGTTGAAATTTACCCTTATATTTATGAAAGCGGAGTATCCGGTTCGGTTTGTCCATTTCGAGTAGTCCTACATACGGTTGTATTAAAGGGGGAAAAAAGTTGCACACTCCAGCAACAAAAGCAAAGCGGTGCTGCGGTTATAGGGGTAACTCCCGGAGCAAATCACGACGCTCGAGAACACACTCGACTACTTCCGGAAAAGCACAAAGGTTGGTGCGTTTTCTTGTGTCGTTTCTTATCCTTCCATGGCTGCCCTTGCCGAGAAACCGAGTGCCATTCTCATCCCCATGGTCCTTCCGTAATACTTAATCTCCTTCTCCCACCCGGGCTCCCCTCAGTTCTCCACCCCGCCAACCAGGAACACTACAAGCTATTCATAGTTTGATTTGCCCCGGCTGGCACAACATGGTCGGAAGCTAAATATTTATTCACGCATTTTGTTTGAATCTGTTTTTCGCTTCGTTTCGCTCGTTCACTTTCACAGCCGTCCGGGTATTGTATTGGAAACGTGGCGCAGGGTAACATAAACATCAGCCGAAGCCTACGCCTCCGTGCACACAGACACACACGAACGCCGGAACTCATATATGGAACGGTTGAAGCTACAAGCATGCATGCGAATATCGCAGATAGCAGCATTTATATTCATGCTTTTTCGAGAACATGCTCGTAAATTTGGAGCAAAGCAACAAAAGAAAAAACCCCCCTCGACATTATACCGAAGCGGGAAGGGAAAAAGTTCTTGTTCAAGAATAAAACAACATTACCATCTCGGTCCGCTTTCTCTTGAGCCTTCCTTCGCTGCAGGGGGACGGGAGCGAGATGGCAGACCTCCCGCTAGACTAAGAAAACGGAGTACAATTTTTGGGGAGCTTTCCCGGGACACGGTAATGTCGTAAAAAGATTCAGCAACAGCCCCACCGGTGGAATTAGGCGCAACTGAGGGATTTTGATGACAAAGCTCCACGGCACATAAAACGCAATAAACGTCATCTGGGTCCGCCATCAACAGACAGATTTTCGGCCTATATACAGCAAAGCACATTAATTGATAATAAATCATCAGGAAAAACGAACGGAGTAAGCATTGTGCGTTTAATTTCATTGTGAAGAGAAATTTAGCTCACTGAGGCGTAAAAGGGGAATCTATTATCTTGTCACATATCGTTGAACAGTTGGGAGCTTTAAGTGATAAAAGAAGGCTGATGATTTTACAATAAATTTTGTGAAAAAATAACTCAAAATTCGTACAAGCCACTAAACTCATGAACCACCAGCTGTAGCATGTTTTGTGGGCAATTTTCAAAACTAAGGGAAACAATTTATGCGACGTTATCGTTTTGTCTCACATTCATCGACCTTGTACTAGCGTCGTTACGCTTCACACGTCCGCCACAAAAATTGATACACCCCCGATAGTGAAAAGTCACGAAAAAAGCCCATTTTCCGTTTATGGAAATTTCACCACAGATAAAACCGTTAAGCCGCCACGCATTTCACGATACCCACACGCGTTCACTTGTTCCTGTCGAAACGATCATCATCAACGCGTCTCTCCGGTCTCGTTCGGTTTTATTCGCCCGGCACACACACACCCCACCAGCGGCACATTACATTGCTTGCTAGCCTAAATTTGGCTCCAACTTTCTAGTTTTATTTTATTTCCACCATTGGCCTGTCAGCCAGCCAGCGAGCGCTTGAATTCATGCGTTCTAATCGAGACGAGAGCCATTTCGAGATGACAGGGGCACGACCCAGGACCACTCCGACACGCCCTAATGGAGGAAAAGTGCCACCATAATCACTATTAAATGTAAAATAAAAAAAAGGGACTCAACGTTACGCCCACCCCGCACCACACTTCCGGATTTTCCCATCGTGAGCGGCAATCGTAAACATGCAAAGCATCAGAAAACGACGACAACTGGCAACGATAAGAGAATCCTTCGTCAACAATCCCTCGCGCGGTTCCCTTTCGCAATCCTGGTTCCATTATCGTCGTCTATGAAACTTTCGGCACTAGAGCAGACACGACTTGGCCCGCGAGTAGCATGCATGAATATTTTTTCCTAACCATCACGAAAATAAAAACGCAGAAAGACACTAAAGGTACAGGAGAAAGTAAAAAGTTTACCACGGAGGAAAGTAAAAAGGAACAACAAAATCTCGCACATCAAACACACGCTAAAAAGTGGCTCAACATATGAATTGGGGGAAGCGAAATTCACTGCAGCGTGCCTTCAGCTAACAGAATCAACAGAATCCGGGAAACCGGAGCGGCAGTAAAAGCCAGGCGGAGCCAAGCGAGAACGATAAATTTGCGATCTCATGCACTAAATCATGCGAAGGCTTGCAGGCACTAGCTGGCTGAAGGATTGTTACGAGGGCTACGGAAACATTGTTTTATTACACTTGCAGAAAAATATTTAGTGTGCATTGATGGTTATTTTACAATACTACCGAACTGCAGCAAATGAGAGGATACAATTATTATAAAATATTGCTGTAGTACAATAACAGGATAAAGAACACCCCTGATGAATATATAAGACCTCAATGTTATTCTATCTATTAAATGACATTAAAATAAAAATGAAGCAAAATTCTAAAGCGTCAAGCGATAAAAAAACACAGCTACAAGCAAGTCCCAGCTACGGCAATTATCATTATAAATTATAAATTTTGCACGCAGTTACCTCGCAAAACGTGTGCCAACATAAAACATGCCGAGACCGTTTATGTACCCCGGCAAGCAAACGCTGTCGACGGGTCGATAACAATTTTTCGTGTCGCACTGTATCCGCTATGCAGGCACACTGAGGCACACGCTTACTTGCGCCACCCCGTCAAAAAACATGGGCTTTACGCTGATACGCACGCCAGCCAACTGAGACACGCACGGCTTCTTGTAAGCTTCGGGGCTACACGGTGCGTCAAGCGTACGCGCACCACCATTCCAAGCGTAGACAAACGTGAGCTTCGTACCGTGCCCGAACCGTAGTACCACCTTGCTCCAGCGTCTGCTCAAATAAAAAGCTGTGAAGAAAAAAATAAAGGCTAAAACATCGCTTGCGTGGCCATGCGGTGGCCCCAGATGGAAATTCGTGATATCTCGTTGGCAAGCTGACGTGTTAAGTTGAGCAAGGACACCCGAACGAAGCAAGGACCCCACCACCACTGGCAGGAAGTGAAAGTTGCGTTAGCTCTCCACCCCTAACCCAACCACGGCGTGGTCTGCACGGAAGAGCAGCGAACCAGCGTACTATATGAATTTTCTAAAGCCATACCATCGTCGACGATGTCGGCTCAAACCGAAAATATGATAATACCCACAAATGGTACACACGCCGGATGGGTTGATTTCTTCTTCGCCTGCGTTTTTCTTTTTCGCTTTTTCGCTCCAAACCCACCCAACTGTTTTCCCATTGTTCGATTTGTTTGAATATACTGTACTCCATCAGCACGCCCCGCTCTAAAGTTTCCCTCGGAGCTGATTGATGCGATTGACTTCGCATCGACTTCGGGCACCGGCTGGATGGATGAAGCTGCCCGGGCGGAACATTTTGTGCGGTATGATTTGTTTTCCAATAACCGATTGAATTGCATAAAATATTCGTTTCGTTCTCATCTATCAATACCCCCCGTCCTGGGACTGGCGAATAAACAAACGGAGAGTCGCGAATGACAACAGGAATAACAAAGCGAACAAAGGTACAGTTGATCGATACACTTCGATGCCTCCGGTGACGATTGATAACTAAGAGAAATAAATCACAACAAGCCAAAAAGTCAACGAGAAGTGTCACTAGGAAATTCGCAACACTGACGAGTGTGTGATAAATCTAATTGAATTGTTTTACAAACATGTCACAAAAGGAGACCAAGAAGATTTTCCTTAATATTCTGCTGAATTCTGTTATTTATTTGAAGTTAAAAAATATTAAACGAAGTTCTGTAATCTCAGATCACTCTTAACTATCCCTTAACTATACCTTACTCACTGTAAAACATTAACACTACACTTACATTTTGCTTAAATTAAAAGCTGCTTAACGCACGTAGCCCTACTCAATCCTCTTTCAACTTAAACTCTCGTTCGTGAGAATGCTTTTGATGAAAGTGCCGAGCTTTAATCTCGTCTTCTCCATCTGGCTGCTATACTCACGCACTTCCCCCAACAAGGAACATGCCACACGCATGCACGTACGTACCGAGAAGCAAACATCGATTCGACCTACCAACCTTGTGGAGGAAAAATCTACCAAAGGCTCATACCGTCACGATTTGCGACCCGTCAATCTTGTTTGCCCCATTATTGGGAGGCGAAGAAGCGAAATGCGTCGATCGGTGTCGGGAGCATCCACAGAACACCTAGGGAGGAACAAAATGTCTACCCCATGCGTAGCAACGAAACCTCTGCGTTTCGAGCACCCTTCGGACCGAACCCGTGTGCGTAATGTCCCAGTGCGTTGGGAAATGTCCTGATTAAATTTCGTGACCGCTTTCTCAATATAAATTTGCACCGAACCCCAAAAAATGAATTGGCTCTCGTAAACCTACGCACAGTGGGCTTGTTGTGGACAAGAAAAAATCTTTAAAACGAATTTGAACTTGCTTTAATATTATTGTTATTTCTTTTTTCTTCAATTCTAAGGCAAACATAACATACTTATAATACAACACTTGAAAACAGGTTAAAAAATTAATAAAACCAGTGTGCTACACAGAGAAAGTTAAGTTATTAATTAGCTCGAGCAGCACAACTATCAAACGAAAATATTGTAAGGATAATAATGATATTACAAAATAAAGATCATTGTACTCGCTTTTTGCCGCACTCTTGAGCCTATAGTGTTCTGTTTGTATATTCCCACCAGGGGTGGGTTCGTGTGTAAAAGCATTCCTTAGGTCCCACAGATTGCGATGGTTTGCCAGCCGATGGAGCCGCCCGTTGAGGTTTTCCTACGCACCAGGTATCGAATGGTAGCCACGTTCATTTGTTCGTTACAAGCCTGTTACTGGATATCCAGCGAAAAAAACAGGGAAGAAACGCGTTTGTGCCCTCGCCCAAATAGCAGACAAGCAATCACGCATCGTCACGTTCGACCCGGTCAAAGAACCTGCCAGGCAAGGAACCCAAAGACCCAACGTCACTATCGACGCCTGCATCGGAGAACTTTCACTGTTTAGATTGGGAGCAAATCGTACGATATGGTTGACTTATCCCGACACGTACGAAAGGCTTCCGATGAACACACTAGTTCTCTCTCCCCATCCCCGAACAAGACCGCTGAACGATGGCAAATGTCTCAACCACGCAACAAATCACTATGTACCCCTACTCTGTCAGGGAAAGAGGCGCGACGCACCCCACCAACGCACAGCTTGCGTATCGACCCGAATGGTAGTACTAATCTGCAGGAAGCACCATAATTTTGTGGTGCCTCGCCCAATCAGGCCCTGCCGGCATCAAGGACGGTGGGGCGGCATCAAGTAGACAGTGTCGTGTTTGGTAGAAAATCGTTATTTAGCATTACGCATTCGCTCTAAGCCGTCCAAAAACGTGTATCCGTAAATGTTCGAACAAACAAACCATCTCCGGTAGTCGGCTTTAGGATAAAGGTACACCTGAATTCAACTACGACGGCGACGCTGGCGCTGGCGAAACTTATCGACGAACAAAAAGAAACACACACACGGCACAGCGAAGCAGAGACGACACGGCAGCGCTGGCTACGAGAGGCTACATTTTTGTGTCCCACTACAGAAACGCCAGGCAGAAGCGTTCCATTTCGTAGTAGCACGGCGCCATGGGATGAAATTGTAGTGAAAGGTAGGAGATTACTCACGAGAGTTCCGTACGTCAACATTGGTGTCTAGCGCTAAGCTTTGCTTGGAAGAATTTGTTTTCGACTTTGACAAGCTCGACGACACAAGGGACAGATTAATGCGTTAGAAGAAAGTTATACAGGAGGTATACTGGCGATTGAGATGCTTACCTTCTGATGGTTTCCAGTTAGACGATTTCTATAGCGGTTAATGTAATGCCTTTGATTTAAATTTATAGCATTCATGGAATATAGGATTTTTAATGTAATTTCACATTTTACAATAACGTAAATTTATTTTTATTATATAACTATATTGTTGCTAAAGATAGTAAAATAAAATATTTTTTGCGCTGTTCCTAGGTCCAGACCCTTACGGCAGTAAGCTTGGATCTTCACTATGGCGGACGTTAACATACAAATATATAAGTGTTCTGCCTTTTCGAGGCTGCAATGTCCAGTTGAACCTCCATCTTTGCCACAGAAATATTGGAAATGGTTCTTGGGTCGTAGTTAAGATCCTTCGATTTATGACGCCCCAACTGTTAAAAATCTATTATTTTTTTTGCCAATGCTATCAACCTCCTTTTTCTGATTAATTTTCTCATGCACAACAATGGTTAACCATTGAATAACCATCTTATATAGGTTATTCTTCGCCTTTTAAACGAATGTTCTAATTTTTCTCACCTATTAGACGGTTTTGTCTTTCTCTAGAAGGCGAAAAATGATGTGCGATTATAAACAGTCTTCAAGTTGAGTATGTTTCTAACATCTTCATTCAGGGTAAAGACTTATCCAAATCTTAAATACTTGAATTGAGTTTTAATTAATCTTGAATTGAGCTTTGACTGATATAATCATAGACGGTATATTTCATTGATAATGCTATTATAGTTTCTACGGTCCCATGATCCAAAAGACCATTGCTGGTTAGGAGAATCAGTAGGACACAAGGTCAACAAATCAAAATTAAAATTAAATATTTTTTAATGCATACATTACACAACACCTCACCAGAGCTAGCAATGATTATGTTTCCCCTTGATTGCACCAATAGAATAAACTGCTATTGGCTTCAATTTCCCGAGTCGTAATAGTTTTTCGATGTGTTTACACTTCTTTCCCCGAAAACCAAACAATCCACGATGATTGAATTGGTCGACGGATGCTTCCAAATTTGCATGCGTTTGCCAAGCACCCTCCCATCGTCGACGGGAAGCCACATTTTCATATTGGCCCATCGGTTTCTTTCGTGCAGCTGAATACCATTTGATGAATTGGCCACTCAATTGCTGACTTCGTGAAAACTAATTTATTTTCGATGCTTTCCCCTTCGTACGACCGGTTGCCCTCGAACCATGCACACCATCCATTCATAAACACGCGGCATGGTACTGTTTGTGCTGGGAAAACTTTTTCGTTCGTGCGAATCTACTACGTACCGGCAGTCGGTACACTCGTTTGGACACGCAAACACAAAACACGTGTGCCGCAAACTGCCATGTGCAACATGATACTCGTGAGTCAAAACCGTAACGAAAGTGCATCTCCACTCCGTGTTTGTGTGCGCGATGAATGAAGTACAGTGAACGTCATACCCCTGGAACGCTGTATAGGCAGTTTTGTTTGGTTTTGCTTGGGCCGGGCGAGCGGTGGATCTTCTTGTCAAAAAGTGCGCACTGACCCATAAATTACGTCAACATTAAGTCAACGATGCGCTGGGTAGAACGGTGCTTTTAAGGGCAGAACCTCCCCATGCCGACTGCCTGCACGATGTTATTATGCAGATTAATGTTATCGATATTTAATTATGCTGCTTTACGATGGCCACACTTCACTTTGGTGCGGGCAAATGGAAGCACTTTTGTGCAAGAGGATGTTTTATTATGGACAGCACTAAACCGATCCCCAATTGCTTCCGGTCGGCTGATGCAGCGGCCATAAATCCTTAAAGCAGAATGAAACGGCGTAAAGCAGGGTAATGCATCGTGTGATGCGATAGAGCCGGCCCTGGCGTGCGATTGTGTTGTTTTGATGTAGTTGATGTTTTAACACATCCGGAAGGCCAAATGAAAGGCAGCAGAGAGAGCCAACACATAATTTATAGATATAATACATAATAAATATTCAAATTATTGAACCAAGTAGAATAGAGTAAAAAACATTCAATAGTTGACAAAATATAAATTGTTCTATAAAATATTATGTGACTAAGTCAAATATCAATATAGTTTGAGAAGACCCGGATGTCAAATTGATAAAGGCACTCTGTCTATGAAGGCAATAGAAGCAATTATAAGAAGGGTCCAACCAAGAATCTTATCAATACTACCTCCAAGCTACGAGTAAATTAAAACAAGAAGATCAGAAATGGCAGGAAACGCCCTCCAAAGGCCGAGAGATTTATTATTCTAGTGTCAAACAAGAAGAAGAATTTCGAAATCATTCAATCAATTTAAATCATGACTTTCAATCGTAATTTGAATGTTTCAGCTGTATAAAGATTCTGTTCTAGATTGAGGGAAACATATGCAGCCAGATCTGGACTCTGAGCACTTTCTTGACCTCTTTCAAAATGCATAGTCATTCTTTTAATCGGCGTTTAATGCTCTAGTGCAATTCTATGATAATTCTATATCCAGACTGCTATGAGAGACGCATCAACGTCATCACTCCATCTAAACTTGAGTCTACCAGAACTGCTTTCTCCGCGTGGTCAATATCTAGAGGTCTTTACAAGCTAGGTAGTTTGATACCATCCTCGTGACAGGACTAGCCAGTCGGAGCCTGTTGATTCGAGTATACAATGGTGAGTTCATTACACAGCTCGCAGAACTCGTCATTGTAGCGACTTCTTCATTTTTCTTTCACACATACAGGGCCTAAGATTATTCTGATGATTCAGCTTACTCATATTTATAATATAGACTAGATTGAGAGATCATTCAAGATTTTCTCCACAATATCCGAAAACTCAATTCGTTCAAATAAGCCCAAATTTATTGATTAGAGCTTTTGCTGCTAAAAACCCATCTGCCCCATACCTTGCGAACCAATGTAATCCATAAGGCAAAAAGTGATAACCTGAACCTGGGAAAGGAATGTTAGGTTCACCAAAAATAGCAAAAGCGGCAAACTTATTCCAAAAATGCTGTGCCGGCCGTGGCCCAAAAATGGTTGAAATAATTCCAATCTTGGCGCGGCTTTCTCACACCCACCCCAGTGGGGTGAGGGGAGGGTTCACTAACCATTAATTCTTTATCGTCGGCCGAAAAACGTGCCATCCCGTACGTGGAATTTTTCAACCACGAATGCATAATCGATAAGCCGGAAAGGACCGCTCGATCACGGAACGACCGTTTGTCCATATATTGGGGGGGGGGGGTGGACCCAGCTCCATATAAAAGATTACCGAACGAAATAGGAATATCGCTGAGCAGGCAATGCGAACAAAAAAAAACCTCTACAGAATTCTCGTCAAAAATTGGAGAAAAAGAGAGAGAGACAGACATCCCGGGAATTGGACGTGAGATGGGCCACATTTGGACAAATATTTGGCTAAGCACAAACACGATTTGCTGCTGCCCGGTGTTGTTATTCCGACGCAGCAGCACCATCACCAAGACCTTGGAGATATTTTGGTTCAATTAACAATTTACTCTTCGTCTCCCCTTTTTTTGTCGCTGGTCGCCCACACGTCGTCGGACGATGTTTGGTGAAGGGAGGATTTTCTGAAGAAGCAGAGCTGTGTTTCGTAGCTCGCGGAAATTTTCCCTACAAGACAAACTCACACGGCGGGCCATGATGGAGTGGTTGTCCAAATAAGGTACGAAAATAATCAGTTCCGAGAACAAGCGTAAGACTACCCCGCAGGACGCAAGCGAAAACATCACAGAAAAGGGCCATTGACACAGGAAGCTTTCCGTACTCTGTGGGAGAGAGGGGCAGATGTGGGGGGGAAACTGAGCGGTGGGTGGGAGTCCATATTTTCCAACCTCTTGCACCCATCGTCACTCGGCAAACTTACGGCAAAACATCACGAACCTGAACGAAGGACACAGCGAGCAGCGCAACGAGCAACAAAGAGGTAAATAATGCACCAACACACTGAAGCAAACGCTGTCGTCACACCGTCCCATTCGCGCATGTGTTCGTGAGAGCGTGCAATGTTGTGTCTCGGCGTGCGCGCACACAGCCACACACAGCCAAACACAGATGATGTCGACGTCGTCGTCGGCGAGAAATGTCAAAAATTTCCAGCTTGTTTTGTTTTGCTGGACAACAATTGAAATTCCAAAACTGCATTTCTGTACGCACCGGGACACATTTTTAAAACGCCGCTTCGGCAAATTGAATAACTTCCAGCACGAGATAATTGTTATTTATTACACCACTAACCTGATTTTGTACGTTGATTATTAGCTGCGCTGCAACATGATTTATGGCGAGCAGTAAACAAAATAAACTACCGACCACCGTCCTCCGGCACATCCCGGCGTGGCACCAGCGCTTTCTCTCGCCCGATCTTCCCATTTCGATTTCCTACACCTTCGACAACTGCACAAACTGAAACCTATTTGTATTTGGAGCAACTCTCCTTCGGGCAGACGGTAAAAGGCGTGTAGAACACAATCGTACACATTTGGAACACTTTGAACGAGTGGCACTAACTTGATAAGCAATCACGAATATCGCCTTCCAACACTCATCAGCATCACCAGTGCTTATCAGCTAGCAAAAAAACCCAACACAAAATACATAATTTCAGGAAAACATAAACATGTGTCAGCACTCACTCGCACTCGTCACAACACACACTTTCACAACGATTTTTGCTGACCTCGTCGTCAAAACCACCACCAACACCACCACCGTGCACACACTTGTTGTTTGTGGGGACGATATTTTCTTTAAAAATTAACATCCTTTCAGGAAAACTGTACAAAACAGCAGGGGAATGATTGCAGACACTTTACCGAACGCACAACACCGGGAAATGCATCAGCAACAAATGCGAACCGGGAAAACACACTCGCGATACGAGGATCTTATTGGTGAATTTTCACATGTTGTTCCACTGATTTTTCACTTGCGAATGCCAAAAACGCGATTTCCTTATCGTATGACAACTTTACGTATGTGATTTCATGGGAAATCATGGATTTTTGCAGTATTTTTCCGGCATTGTGCGACGCGTCCACCAACGACGAACGATGAAATGGAACTAAACTTTAAAATGGTAGAGATGGACCGCGGTCTCTGTTCGGAACGATAGCTCCAACATCGGGAGCGGATCGGATTCGAACTCGCACTTCGAAAATGTCAAGCACAGTGAGCAAAAGCTGTCGAGAGGTCAAAATACAAACGGTAAAATTTGAGGGAAAATAGAATTGAATTTTTATTTAAATCTGCAACCAGTGTTATTTACATGAATATTGCGGATATACATAATTGTCCAAAATAAACAAAACAAAAGAAAGGTAAATGTAGCAAAAAAAAACTTAGATCTTCAAGATCCAACGCAACTGAGAATATTCGGGATATGCAAAACGGCTCAGATCCTCTATAGATCAGGGCTACGCATAACCTTCTTTTTTAATCATTTTTAATCCTTCATTTTAAAAATATCTGCTTCTCACATGACCTTGTGACGAATTTAATTATTCTACTTTATTATTTTAAGGCAATAAGGCGCTGCAACTGCTTCGCAGTCTTAGCCTGCTGCAGAAGTCCCCGTTACCGCTCACTGTCTAGCGCAATCATCTGCCAATCCAGTGTCCCACGCATCCGCTGTCCATATAGACAACCTACATAGACTTTCTGGGTTATGCCGTTCGGTACCATTCTTATGTATCGACCAGCTTACTAGACCAACAAGTACTCTAACCAAGTTCTTCTTGATAAAAACAAAAATACATGAAAAATAATCGAAAAGGCAGAGTACCGAATACAATAGAGGTATTTACATTTTCCTTTCACATTATCCTTGCAACTAGTCCCATCGATATATCCAAACGTTACTAGAGGTGATACGCATTGGACAAGGTCCCTAAGCAGAGGCTCTCTCCACAAAACACCATATATAAGATAGCTTGGACAAGACTTCTTGGACGTGGGATTTGAACGAGGTCGTCTGATTCTGACGTTCGTTTAATCTACACAGTGCACCGATGTATCCTTCATGGAGAGTCGTATCAGCCATGTGACGTACCAGAATTTATAGAAATAGCACTTAATAGACTTGTCCTCCAGTCCTTATAGAACTTACTTAAATTTCCGGATATCATCCTTTACAGCTTAAAATTGTATTGTATTCTTTACCAATATGATACCAAAACGTTCTTATCCAAAAGACATTAACCTTGAAAGGAAACAAAACAAACATGCTGGCTGTAACATGATCTCACCAACATACACTACGTAAATCACACTCCTAATCCCTAATGTTACCGTTCTGCCCGATGCCCAGGCAGGTGGCTTTGCCTGTGCTTTTCGGTGCTCGGTTCGAATATGCGAAACGGACGACGCTTTGACCGGCAGCATAAATTTCACCATCAAACTGACGAGAACCCAAGCGACTGAACCGGAATAGGAAATGTGTAAAAGTATTATCTTTTTATCGACTGTATTCATCTTGCAGACGATATTCGCGTTCAGCATCAACAAAGCTACCCGGTAGGATACCGATTTGAACTCGACACACGATTTTCACACTCGGACACTCAGCAAACGACGACACTTTCCTGCATTTCCCCCAGCCACTTCACACTCAACAACAATCTCCAGTGCTTTCCCGGTGCACATTCCAGCGAGCCCCCCCGGGGAGCGACAGAGAGAGAGAGAGAGTTTCACCCCGGACGATCGATGAAATGTGTGGTGCACCGAACGCACTGAATGCTGCACGATAAGCACCCCGGTACAACCCGGATTATTTTTCGAGAAACCGAAAGCAAGTTTCTTTATCTTTGGTGAAGAAAATGTAAATGTTGACTATTTAGCTATTTTTGGAACGCAACGACACCGATGCAACCATACAGCTCAAGAGCTGCCAAAGTCCAAGACAAGCACAAGGCTTTCGTGCAACTGACCGTTCCGGTGACCATTTGTTTGGACAGTCTGCCCGTCATGACAGCATTAGCAACTGTGGTGACTTGTTTGTTGATTTGTCTCTCCACAGCATCCGTGCATCCCCAGGATCACCGATACCGAGTGTCGAATCGAGCATGTACTTTACTTTTTTTGGCTCTTCCTCCCATTGACATAAGTTTTGCACTTGTTAAACAAAAACCACACTTATGTTGTACCCAGTCCAGGGCTTGGCATCTCTTTGCAGCATCGAACTCTACCATCTCTAGCACTGTTTGCTTACGGTAACCATTGCGCTGGTATCGGATGGAAGTATCACCATCGGCATGAGGTACGAGCACCAGCAAACATCGTTCCATCTTCCACGTGCTGGCCGGAAGACCGGCAGGTTCTACGGTGGCATAACTGAACATCACAACATGGTTCACTTGTGCATCGACCTAATTTTTTTTCCGTGTGTATGTCTTGCCACCATCTTTCCATCCCGTACAGCACGGGAACGAGTGGAGTATTTAATTCCGGTTTGCATTAATATTTGAAATGCATTTGCGCTTCAGATTGTGTGGCATCAGGCCAAAAGAAGCAATTTATGTTTACCGTGCTTGTGCTGGCAGCCGGGTAAATGATTGTTGTTGTTTTTTTTTTCTTGTGTGTGTGTGTGATTTAAAAATATGCCAAAGAAAGAACTGTTTGAATAACATGAAAGAGAATTGGGGAAGACAACTGATGAATAGAATGTGTAGCTAGTGGGCAATGGTATGCAGAAAAATTATGTTTGTTCAGTTCATCATAAGAGAGATGAAGCAGAAGAGAAAACATTAAAACTTGCGCCATCAACTGTGCTCGTTTGTTTCATATTCTTTGGGAATTCATAACTATGCTTCTGAGAAAGAGAGAGGTTGGCAATTGAATCATCGTCAAACTTCCACAGTACACTACCTCTTAAATCAAATGGATGATTTAAATATTCATTTGTTGAAGAGCATGCCCAATAGAAACTAGGTGAGAAAATAACTAGATACAAAAAATAATTAAAATATATAAGAAAAACCAAGGCTTGTTAGTAAGCCAGCCCGAGTCAGATTTTATCCCTTATAGGGTCTTATCGTAATAATATTTACGGGCGTTCATCATATCGATTCTGCTGATCGGAAGCGAGATTTTTCCGCGTTAGGGATCCCTGGCAAACTCGAGTCCGCTCACGTGGCCGCTTAGTCCGGGAACCGTCAAACCCACCTTGTAAACCCAGCAAAGCCTTGTAGTGCATATTGCTATTTTGAGCAATGAAAGTTCTAATAAATTCTATAAAACTGCTCTAATCTCGCTATAATGAGTGCTGATGTTGATAGCCAATTTTTTCCAGAAAGGCATCATTGTAGGGACAAGTGTGCTACGAATATTTAGAATAATTTTTGACACATTCACAACAACAGCAAATCTTTTAATTTAATTTGGGTTTGTTTCCATGCAAGGCTTAAAACGATTTTAATCTTTTAGTTTTTGGTTTTCCTTTCTTTAAATTTGAAGAAGTTCTTGATAGTCACCAGCCATACGGTAGGAACAGGTTTCAAATCCCATACAGACCGTCTCCTTGGAGCACAGTCCGATGGCAGAAGCGATAACGCCAGGATCGGGGTTCAAATCCCGTCCAGATCGCTTCACCATTCGCAGGGCTAACTACTTTGCTACGGCTAAAATCAAGTCACAGAAAGTCAGAAATGAGAGGCCGAGAAGAAGACAGACCGTCTCCATGCACGCAGGATTTGACTTCCCAGATACGGGTATAATCAAGGAAACAAAATCGAATAATGACAGTCCAAAACATCTCAACATTCGGGAGTTCAAGCATATCTCGTAGAAGCAAAACCTTCACACAACAAAAACCAGTAAATAATGAAACAATTTACATGAAGAGAATTGCACTAATTTGTGGCTAAGGCTCGATCAAACCTGAAGGACCATTGGCACCGAAGAGACACAGTGAAAGAGTTTGCGAGTATTAGGTACTGCTCGCTCTGGGTTGTCCTGTATCTAGCTTAAAAATTAAACAGTCCACATAACGACTACAAAAACAGTGTGAGTGTTCGAGTGTTCCTCAAAATCCACTGGGTCACTCATATTCTAATCGCCATACTCTCAAAATTCTCCCAAAATACCAACGGCAGACCGGTGGTATGATGGCGCCAATCTTTCACACGACATTAGACCAAAACCTCCCGAAGATTCAACGCCAAAGAAGAAGAATCCGCAGTGCATGTCCTTATCGCGCAAATGCCTTATTAATCCTTCAACATTTTAATCGCATTTGTACTATAACATGGCGAAATGATTTCACTGAAGCGACAACTGTAAAGAGTACAATACCAAAAAAAAAACGGAAAGAAGCCAATGTACACTACTACTCCACTTATTACCTCATTTGACCATCTGTTTCGGGACTTTCGGCAGATAATACCGATCGTAAATAAACAATGTTTTTAAAACAAAACAAAAAATGAGTCTCATGTACCATCCCGATAAGTGGGCATGCATGGGAACATTACATTTGAATTATGCAAAAATAGCTACCACGACTCACACACACACCGAATCGTGAGATGATCAGTCGTGAAGCTTATCAGGTTGATGTTGGGGTGCTTCATCGGCTTGCCAAAAATATGTTCACCCAAACTTTGCCAGTCATTGCTGAACGTCCGGTGGTGTAACAACGTTCAAGTAAGAGAGTTCGAGTAACAGGATACTTTTAGACTAAGTGTGGCAAAATGATGGTAGCAATTGGTGATCCGGATTCGATTCCGATGCAATCACTTGAAAGCACCAGCGCTCGTGAGTTTGACCTATCGTTTCGCAATGTTTCGTACTGTGTAAAGCATAAGCATGGTGAGTATTTTGAGAATGAGTAATACAAGCCTGGTCTATTGACCCACTGACTGCGCCATTTTTGTTTCGCCACTAGATCGTACACACTCCGTCATTCTGAAGAATCTCTCCGGGTCATTCCGTTCTGGACGACTCGTAGGCATAATGGGACCTTCCGGTGCGGGTAAATCAACCCTGCTGAACGTGCTGAGTGGATTCAAGTAACTATCGACCAGCAACTGTCCCGTTCGATTGCATAACTTTTGATTCTTCATCGATCAACAGAAAAAACAACGTCACCGGTCAGCTCATGGTCGACGGACAGCGACTCTCCGAGCGAAGAAGTCGAAAGGTCATCTCCTACACCCAGCAGGAGGTGTGTCTGTGGTCTGCCCTGACAGTGGAGGAGAGTATGCGCTATGCGGCCGAATTCAAACTATCGCCCACCATCGCGCCGGACCAGAAAAATGCACGTGTACGCGAGCTGCTACACGTGCTCGGTTTGACTTCCTGTGCCGATACGCTCAGCGGCAAAGTTTCCGGTGGTCAGGCGAAGCGACTATCGATCGGACTGGAGCTGCTATCTGATCCCAAAGTGATGCTGCTCGATGAGCCAACGAGCGGGCTGGACACGGTGGCCGCCTATCAGGTGCTGGCCCACGTTAAGCAGCTTGCCGCTCGGGGTCGCGTTATCGCCTGTGTCATTCATCAACCGAACTCCCAGCAGCTGCTACTGATCGATGATCTGTACGTGCTGGCGAAGGGCCGACGCATCTACAGCGGGCCAACGGGTGAAATGGTGACGCAATTCGCGCGCTTCGGACTCGAATGTCCGGTATCGCACAATCCGGCCGATTACGGTACCTCGGACAGGCTGCTCGCCGTAAGGGAAACGTACTGATTTGCACGTGTTCTCCTTTCTTGTCTCTCCCCGCACACAGCACTTGAAGTGGCCAGCCTTGATCAGGAAGATGAACGGTTGAAGCGATTAATAATGGAGGAAGAAAGGGATATTTTCGACTACAAGCCACCCCGCTTGATGGTGGAGAAAAGTGTTGATGGATCGTACCAACGGTACGCCTTATCCACACTGCAGCAGCTGGGTGTGTTGCTCAGGCGAACGGCTCGGTGTACGTTGCGAGATTCCGTAAGTAGAATTTTTATCAAGTGTGATCATGAGCTATTATGAAGCAAACTGGAACATATTTACTTCAAACAAGCACTAGAAACGTATTTCCTAGCCCGAAAGTCATGGTTTTTTGAGTGAAAAATTCCTTGAATTTTCCAACAAATCAATTCAACACATTTTACCAAGACAGGAAAATATGAATTCGCCTGTACTCACTCAAGTTCTCACGTTTATTATGCAACATTATACTGTTCAAAACCAACCCAAATGATATATTTTTGAGTGGAATGTGCAACCAAAGATATTTTAAATTATTGTGGGAATTGCCAAGAAATGACTTAGAAACTATAGACTACCGGAGGTCTTGTGGCAGGACCGTACTTCAATTTCGTCTGAACCGTTCACCGCTGCTAGGTTTGATTGTTCGGCTTAATCAAATAAATAATTCCAGTATTCAATTATGAGACCATTTTCTAGGTTTAATGGTTCCTTTTAAAAAAGGAACATATAAATATTTTCAAAGGGTTAAGGCATTGCCGCTAAGGTTCTGCTAAGCCCTCCAGGCATTTGACTTCGTCTACAAACGTTTTCCCTTATATTAACACCATAAACGAGCTCATTGTGCGGTAATGCTGTCTCATTCCAGTACCAATTTAAGGCGCGCATTCTCATAAACATTGCCATCGCGCTCATCACGAGCGTGGCGTTCTACAACACCGGCAACAACGCTGACCGCATCCTGGCCAACACCGCCGTACTGATCATTAATCTGTACGCCATCTTCTTCACGAGCATAGTTTCGGCGGTGCTGGTCTGTAAGTTTGCCGGCCCCAAATACCATTCCGTCCGACCGACCGAAATACATTACATCTTAATACCCGCATTTTCTTTTCCATCAACCATGGGCGCCATACGCCCGGCTGCCCCTTTCAGATCCCCGCGAGTCCGCTTGCTTTGTGCTGGAGAGCAAAAATAATTGGTACTCCCTGCGGGCGTACTACTTGGCTAAGATTGTGGTCGAACTTCCCACGCTGGTACTGGTAAACTTACACCCTCCAAAACCCGGTCCGAATTATGATGTCCGCTCTCTTTCTCTCTCTCTCTCTCTCTTTCGTCTCAGATCCTTTCATCGTCGGCGTTCTTCCTTATCGTGTACTACTTTACCGCGCAACCGTTCGAGTGGCTGCGGATCGGTACGTTCGCACTCGTTTGCCTCATGTTTGGTTGGATTTCGCAGATGCTCGGACTGCTGCTGGGCAGCATCATGTCGGTGCAGAACTCCGTCTTCGTGAGCATCCTGATAATGGTGCCGGCCTCACTGTTCTCCGGCTTCTTCGTACCGTTGCGCGACGCTAGCGTGCTGCTGAAGCCGCTGCTGTACGTGTCGTTCGTGCGGTACGCGTTCGAGGGGGCCGTCCACGCGATCTATGGGTTCGATCGAGCGGACCTCGAATGTCCGGAGGTGTTTTGTTATTTCCGTCAGTTGAAACGATTTCTGGAGTTTGTTTCGATGCCGGACCTGGCGTACGGGTACGATCTGCTTGCCCTGCTCGGTTGGATCGTGCTGCTGATGGGTGCGGTATACTTTAGTTTGCGAAGAAGAATCAAACAGGACTAACCAAACACGAGCTAGACGATAAGTTTGCGAAGAGCGGCCATCACAAGAAGAGAAGGGCAATAACGGGCATTGATGTAACAAAGGGTAGTTGTAGAAGTACAGGAGAATAAAACAAAATGTATGGATTCAAATCATCGGCAAAACTGTACGGGAAGCACTCGCTTTGGTATTAATAAATAAATACTCTTAAATTAACACTTTTTCAGCAGAGTTTTCCTTATTTTAAGTCATTATTACAATTGCTCTCATTTTCAATAGCTCTTCATCTGATATTTAATATACCGCATGAAGTTCAGATGCTCGTCATTGAATGTTAATCAAGTCAGGCTCAGCATAATAAACCTCAGTTGTTGTTATTGCGTGTGTGTCTGATTTCCACGAGTAGTCAAGTAAAGCAGAGAGAGAAAGAGAGAGAGAGAGAGAGAGAGAGAGAGAGAGTGAATTATTGGCCATTACAATATGCCCTTCAAACTTCGGATCGATTGCGAATGTTGTGAAAATAATGATAAACCCAAACACTGTGATCATTATCTGCTGTTCTGTAGAGAGAGATAGAGTGCGCGATACGGAATTGTATTCAACGAAAATGGGGAACATAAACCCGACATGTGGACCATCCAAAAAGGAACCATCAAGAACAAACCAATTGCCACTCCACTCCATTTCTGTTCGCTTTTGTTGAATGTAAATAATTACCATGTGAGCGATTCCTCCCTTCAGCCCTAATTAATAGTGGTATTTTTCGGTCGGGATGAAAATCATTGCTTCGGAGTAGAATAAAGCTGTGGAAATAAGCAGAATTCGCTTATCTTAGCTCGATTTTGTAGTCTGGGTCCTTATGGGAGCTCAATTGAATTTAATCGTAATTTAAATACAGAAGAGATAGTTTTTTCATTTGGCGATCTAAGTAAAGGAATTTTATTAATAGCCTCACAATTGTAACGAACAAGAAATATTGCACCAACCACCTCTGCATTTCACACATTCAAACTCAACGGCTAAAGAATGGCCCATTTGAAAACTCATCTCAACCCTCCCGAAAAAAAAGATGATTTTTTGGGCTATCGCGCTTATAAAACCCACCCCAAAACCCAAAAGGCGCGAACGCGCGATACGGTGTAATTTATTTGCTGTTTTAATTAAATTTATGTCTCACTTTAATTACACACGATCTGGCATAAATTATCTGGTACGTGCAGATAAGTCTCCGGGATGTCCGAAACCGGGCCCGGTTCGATGCACCGGAAACGGTCCGAGGGAAATCTATTAGCCGCTGTCTGTGGCGTTCGCTCGAGTATTGCAGAAATGCATTTTAACGGTTACAGTACGCTTCCGACTGTCCAGTCCGAGGAGGGAAAAACGGGAAAAGCATAATTTTCATCCACAGCTGAACGACTATAGCTACAGTTTTATGATCAAAAGAAAAACTTCGAAATGCGGAAAAGGCAATATAAAAACGACAACATAACAACTCTGCATCCTGTCCGGGAGGAAAAACTTATCTGATCGTGTTTTATATGCAAAATGGGAAGCAAAACAAGCGCGCAAAGGAGTTGGAGTTGGGAGAACTTTTATATAAACACAAATTGTTTCGAGAAGCAAAAGAAAATTGAATTCTTAAATGCCACGTTTGGAGTTGGTTTTTATGATAAATAAATAAAAGTCGTTAGAAATTATATGAAAATGAATAAAAGGTAAAAAAAAGTGATTAAAAACCTAATGAAACTTTAAAAACGGAATAAGAAAAATATATGAGAAAAAAAGAATTCAAAAGGAAAACTATGATCCTATTATTTTCTTGTATTGTCTGTCCAACTGTGACATTTATTATCCTTTTTTGTCTTTTTCCCTTTCTTCGGTATCATGTCCGTTATATCCTTCCTTGACACCCTGCACAATCTGTAGCGCTATGGGAAAATAATCGATCACTTCACGTGCCCGAAGCAAAACTTCTTCCGTTTTGATGTACCAGGTTATCGATGCATTCGCTTCCACTGTTCCCAGCGCGGAAGACAAACTTCATGCCACCTTCTCGGATAAATCAATTGTTGCAGTTGCATCGTTGCTGTTGAAACCCATTGCACTGCACCCTGAGACCTGAAGAAAACTTCCTGCCAAGCGTTCCTGTTGACGGGAAAACTAAACCTGCCTTCCAAGAACACCATAACAAATACAAACAAAACAGAGACAATAGGGTGGTGTCCGAAGCCATTGTACGGTGGAAAGTTGTGCAGGTTAAAGCGTACTTACCTTTCAAAAGTTTAAATGTCATCCCGTCGGCAAGCTCGAACGGCTTATAATAGCAAATTTCTCGTACAATTACCGACAGCCAGGGTTTTTTCTTTAAAACAATCCCTTAGAGACGACAACATCAGCTGACGGGAGGACAAAGTTCTTAAAAATGTTTATCTGCGAGCGTCCACTTCAAGCTGCCTCATACTTGGTGCTGGGGTTTCGGTCTTGTGAAGTTTAATTTAACGCTTAAGTGAGAAAACGAGGTCACTTTTGGGGTGATTCCGTGTTGCGGCTAATTTTGAAAAAGTTTTCAGCTATACTTCAGTTTTCCGGTTCTATCTGGACTTAGAAGATATCCATAGCGGTCTGGCCGTATTGCTTAAAACTAAGTAACAGGGTTGACAATACAAGACAGAGAACAACTCACATCAGTTTGGAGAGGTTTCCTTCTCCGAACCGTGAATGGGTACCTCATCCCAGGTGAGCTCAACCGATCGGGTTTTAGTAATTCCGTCATCCAAATTCTTGGTAGTCGGTATCGTGTGTGAACAAACAAACAGCAGGAGTCGAAGCAAGGAAGGAAAGGTACTAAACTACTTTACCTTTCACTCGTTAGAACTCAAAAATAGACCTCGGGTAGGTATCATCCTTGGCTCCCAGCAGATCTCGAATATGATTGTTAAGCGATGTCCCGAACTGCGTCCAATAAGGAGGTTTGAGCAGCCCCGTACTAGAAGATGATCTATCTCATGGTATCCGAGACCGCTGCCACATACTTTGGAGTCGAATGGTCCTTTACATGGGGATGCGCGCCCAGTGCAATATGGTTAGACCTAAGCCTAAACATCATTCAAATGTTCCTGAGATGCCATGGCACCATGGGCTTAAAGGACACTTGGGGAGAGACGAACCCACAAGTTCATCTGGGACCTACATACTCTGCCACCAGAGCAGAGAAACTATAGGGCACGCATGTGCTCGTGAGATAGGAAAAGCCTGTTATAAAGCGTCCATGTTGACCAATTGTTCTGCCTATTCATTACGAGGGCTGCCTCCTCAACAAGGAGCTTTAGACCATTAGAATATCTTTCAAGAAGTAGTCTAGGCTCTTAATAGCCATCACAGATTTTAGTTCTTCGACAGCGCTTAAGCTGCCAGAGAAGATGAAATATTCGTCTGGAGGACAAGTACTTATGGTCAATAGGGCGGCAAAAGATTGTGCCGAGCTCCACTACAAAGAAGACCTGCTTTAGCCTTTTTCGGAAAGAGCTCAAATCGTTTGAAATAAATCCAAACTAGTGTGCAAATAATTAAATTTTGATTTCCATTTACACTTACACACGAATACCAGCGGGAAAGGGGGATTCTCAGTAATGCAAATTCGATACAGCATCCTGTCAGCATGCAATTTGATCCCCATTATTACATTTTAACCCAACCGCTGTGCGTTCTATAAAGCTTCACGTCACAAACTATGACACGCCGTTGACGAATAATCACTTCCATCGTCCACGCTGTCCAGATGTCATCAAATTCGAAAATTGGAAAACTTCACACTCCCAACCGACCGACCTGCACCGGCAGCAACAAAGGAAAAACTTCCCGTAACAGCAAAAGCAATCATAAAAACCACTAATTGGAACCGGCACACTCACACACACCAACCACTGACATTATTACCGTCGCACCATCGCAGGTTAGAGTTACACGGTACAACAGGACTCTGCAAAGAACAGCTCTCTCTCTTTCTCTGTGGCAGAAGCAAAAACAACAAACAACACTGCTCATCCCCAACCATAGTTACAGCCTCATGGAGGAGTGAGATCCCTGATGTTCAAACGCCTTTTTTCTCGCGCTCCATTACAGGAAACCTCTAGGAAGCAGCCACACAAAAAAAGACTCGTTCCAAATCACGCGGTACCTCAAAGCGGAAAATTGCAAACGAACAAAGTTTGACGAAAAATGTAATTACTATTTAATACTTCTGCCCGTGTTTGCACTTCCATTTCATCACATTTCGGTACAGGCTCGGTAGCAGCTCTAAAAAAAAATCAACAAATTTTACAAACATAAGCCCGACTGATGGAATGCGATTTGACAAATTAGTTCTCAACTCCGTGCAGCCGTATCTGGCGCGGGCTGAGATATTGGACAGCATGTTTTCCTGGTTCAGATTTACCCCCTTCGGACCTCCAAACACTTCTGCTTCTGTTTCTGGTCCGGTAAAATTTGCTAAACGGTTTCGTTTGATGTGGCCAGTGCTTGAACCGGATGTTATTTTTTCCCCCCGAAAACCCAACATAATTAGCTTAAGGAATAAAAAATAGAACCTTTTGCTACGGTACGGTAGTTTGAATCCGAAGGGTTAAAGGATTTTTTTTGTTTGCAGGCAGCGTTGTTTCGTGAAAATGGAACTCAGCGAACGATAATTAGATTGCGGACAGACTCTTGCTTAGACGCGCTGTTGCAACAGTATGGATTCTTTGATCCTGTCAAGGAAATATTGGGAGCAAATGTGGAGTATGGATCCGCAAGTAATTAGTAAGCCACATGTCTACAGCAGGAAAAGTTGTGGTGTCTGTTGGCTTTTCAAGACCATGAGTTACAGTTGTCGTTTTTGAATATAATTTTAATAAAAAAATGTTTTAGTAGTGTTAATCAATATGTTAATATTAATTTAAAACACAATGCTATACAGTGCGTAACAGAACAAAAGGACCACTAGTTTTTTGAAAATAACTAGAAAAATTGGAGACATAGGTAAAAATGGTGTTCTGCAAAGTTGTATAGAATAAAAAAAAATCTTTTTTTTTTGCATATTTGTACGTACACTAATACAAATTTAACATTAATAGATTAAGAATAATAAAATTATTCTCAAAAAAAAACTAGTGGCTCTACAGTCCTTAACACAACTATACGAACACCTGTGTTTTTAGAGTTAAAAAAACTAGAAGAGTTAGCTGATGTAATAGTAAGTTGTAGAGACTTACAAAGCACACATTTGGAAGAAAAAAGTATAATTTTACCCATAGTTTAACAATTTATTTCGTCACCTGCAAAATTGCTCCATATAGCATAACTATACGAACACATACGAAAAATATGTTTCTCCGCTATTGTAAGGATTTACCAAATCGTTCTTAAGCTTAAGAACACTTTTTTGAGCGTAAAGATATTTTTGATGTAGTTAAGTAAACGGGGTCAGCTCCCTGCCACACGGGTTTTACGGGAAAGACACGATTTTATTCATATTTCGATTTTTAGTATTTTATATCGCATGTATTCATTCCAATTTTTTTATGCGATAAGGTATTTTTGATAAACTTTCAAATATTTTATTTGTACAGAAAAAGTGACACACATGATCGGTACTAGAAATGTATAAACGAAGAAAAAGTAAATGTGAAAACTTCGGACATACTGAGCTTTACTAGTGTAGAAAAAATCAAAAACCTAGTGTACAAATCGCACAATATATTTTTCAGAAAGGTAAAATGTAACAAAATATTGGAAAAATATAGCACCATTAATTCCACAGCCCAAGTCAGCTAGGAATACTACTCAAAAAAAGTTTGAAATAGATTGTCTTAACATTATAAACTGAAAATAGACCAATCTGTACGAAAAATTTGAAAATTTTGTCAAAAAACATTACAGAGCTGTTATTTTGCTCAGTGTATTTAATTCTCAATATATTTTTCTTGTCGGCGCCAGTCTTCACACGGCTGGACCGGGGTTGAAATCCCATCCAGACCGCCTCTCTTCCATACGTAGGGCTGACTACTTTCTTCTTCTTCTGTGGCACTACAACCTCGAGAGGTCTCGGCCTGCCGTTTCTGGCTTTCTGTGACTTAATTTTACCCGTAGAAAAGTAGTCAGCCTTTCGTACGGGGAGGCGATCTGGATGGGATTTGAACCCCGGCCCTGCCGTGTGAAGACCGGCGCCGCTGTCGCCTCGGCAACCGGACCGCCCCATGACTACTTTGCTAGGAGTAAAATCAAGTAAATGCAGAAATGGCAGACCAAGACCTATTTGGAGGTTGTAGTGCCAAGGAAGAAGAAGATTTAATTATGAGATTAGTTTATTAGTTTATTTATTAGTTTATTTTTATTCAATAGTAATGGTCTGACCGCTTTGCTAGGGATAACATTTCTTTCGAAACTGACTACATTCTAAACTTGTTGAAGTCATCTAGAATTATCGAAAAGGATATCTTCCCAAGAAATCTAATACAAAAGCCCTAAATTCTTTCAAAGCTTAACCAACACAACCCAAAAATCGTGTTTACCCTGTTCCACAGATCTGTTAGCTACACATAAGCAATTAAATAAGAATCACTACAAAGTCTCACCCAAAAGAGAGGCATGATATGGATGGCATAGTCCACTTCTAAAACAACTGCTAACACTTGTCATATGTTTTCACGTTCAACTCCACATAAAAAACGCGAATAAAATAAATCATAAAAGTTTGCCGTTTTCAAAGGACACCGTTTCGATGCAGCCCACCATTCGCCACCTTATCTGGCGCTCACATTGAAAAGAAACAATAACACTCTATCTACCCCGGATAGCGTATGCAACGGTTGCAACGAGTTACATCATCATCATCCACTGGGCAGAGAGCGCGGCGAGCAGAAATGCAAACGTGACTCAAAACTAACCATTCGGTAACTCGGGCCGACTAATAAATAATCCAATCGCTCCCCCCACCACGCAGTAGTTTCACCCCGTTCAGATGGCAACTACTTTTAACCGGCTGTAAATTGTTGTCAACTGTTGGAACTTTTTTCTCCTTCTTCTTTTTGGTTGGTTGAAAAGAAGACACTCAAAGAGGACATACCAACCCATCCTTCAAAATTCCACTGCCACGAAAGTGCATCGAAAAGGAGTTTGCTTAGGCAACAAAAAAAGAACGACGACATCCAGCAAGGGGACACAAAATATTGCACAAACTTTCCGACTAGCGAACCGTCCCGTGTGGATCGTTAAAAATTTATCGCATCGCCGAACGTTGCAATCGTGAACAGTGAGCAACGTACGGTTGGTAAGTAAAGCGCGAACGCAAAAAAAAATGGAGACACATCGACGGCATCAACCGTTTTATGTTGGGTGAGGACGCCGTGCAACTAGGCGAAAGTATTTGAATGCCATACGTGAAGTACACTTCTGTATGATAATGACGATAGTTTCACGTGTACGAACGAAGGGAATGGAAAGTTCTGTCGGTACTTTTTGTGTTTGTCTTTTTTTGTTCAATAACACATGAACTGTGTACCTAACAGCAACTTGATGGGCAGTCAATCGATGACTTTTAATTGGAATAGCATTTGAATTTTATTTCTTTTTTTCTTTTAAAAATATTAATCGAATGACGAATTCATTTTCGTTATTCTGATTAATTCCACTTAATATTCCTCAATGATGCATTGCTTAAAAGAGAGGCATACTTAATAGACTCACCAGGCTTGTTCTGTATTTTTAAATATACATGTGAATTGAGCCGGTCTTCGCGGAGCCGGGGTTCAAATCTCATCCAGACCGCCTAACCGTACGTAAGGCTGACTACTTTTCTCCGGGTAAAATTTAGTCACAGAAAGCCAGAAATAGTTGGCCGAGACCTCTCGAGGTTGTGGTGCCAAGGAAGAAGAAGAAGACATGTGAAAATGTCACCGGAAGACCAACCACTTAAGTCCTTTTAAGCCATCCATATGCGCAGAGTTCGCGTGGTAGGCCTATTTTGAGATAGATCGATGGCGTTGATATGTTCGAAAGGCCAAGGATATTGGATTGGCAGATGACAGTTCTATAGCGTGAGTGGTATCTGCATCAGGTCCGCGAAGCACCGCGGAACAGTTGTAAAGCATGATAAAATATGGTAGATAAGGCGATAGGCAGTCGACGAAGAATTTATGTCAAAGGATGTGTAAAAATGGTTAAACAATCTTCAACAGGAGATCCTTAGGTAGTTATCGTGAAGGAACATTTTGAGGAAAAATATCTGGAACATCAGTAAGCCCAAGTAGCAAGCCTCCTATAAAGCAAGCCTAAACCACATGACATCTTTAGCGTAAGGAGCCAAGACCAAGTTTAAAGTCGATGTGATTCCTAAAGGTCTAGAGCCAATGATCGGTGTAGATGACTCGAATAAAGATCCCAGATTGTTTTCAGGGAACTTAATGGAACCTTCGATATTGCATGGACATCAAACGACACAGGCATACTGCAGATAATTGGGGTCCCTGGAATCACTAGAAGAAAAACCTTGACAGTTTCCATTACGACTTTTTCAACATGTTGCTTGAAGTTTAGTTTAACGTCGAGAATCATACCAAGGCCTCCAAGTACCAAGAAGTACATCCCGCTCTCACTCATATACAAAACTAGACAGACAAATGTGCGAGCGGGAATTATGATGCTCAATGCGCTACACATCATTCCCAGTGCCATTCGCATCCAAATGTAGCTCACTAATCGCCCGCAGTTCTCCCTCCTAATACAGTTGTTTTCCTGATGTCCTAGCAGTTCGTGGAAAAGATTAACCCGACTTTTCGGAACGAGTTTCGGTGTTCTGCGCTTCTGGGGAGCTCCTGTTTCGCATAAATAAATCATCTAAAGTTTGTTCATTTTCAAAACGACCACCTTTCGGCCGGTTCGGTAACACGCACCCTCGTGCCCTCGTCCACCGCCGCCAGCATTATCCTATCCTCATCCACCAAACGAAATTGCTCATTGTACTGTTGGCTGCAATCATGTACGCTAATTACTCATTATTAGACGAAATAATTGACGATAATTAACGAATTAACAACAACTGCTGCTTCCGCGCACCCGCGACGTCGAACGGCCGTGTGAGTGGTTGCGAGCCTTCGAATCCAGGCGAAACCGGTCCAGGCGCTGTACTCACAAGGGAGCCCCCGTAATTAAATGGCGCTTTCAACAACGATTAATGACGAAAAGCGGTGAATTGATGACGCTCTCGCTACAAATGTGCCCGACGAAGTGATGAAGCCGGGAGTTTTTCTACGTCGTCTAGCTCAACACCGGTGAGCCAGAGAGCACTGGTAGGTGCCGCCATCACTTTACCACTCGAATCGACGTGAAATCTCCGAGCTAGTGTGTGTTGAAACAATTTAGATGTTTTCTATGAGCTTACAGTAATGTGAAATAGGAACCGGTACCGGTAGGTTTGCCACAAATCCTATTTGACTAGTAAAATTTTAATAACCTCCACCGTAGTGCAACGCACCATCGCTCCGTAACGGCATCTGGGGAGAATGCAATTGCATTAGCAACGGCTGGTGCTGGTTTTAATCATTCACGCGGGCATTGTCGACGCGGCGCGGAATTACATCGCGGCGTTACACGGTTCGGTCTTGAGCTCACCAGTACGGTGTCTGCATTTCGCACAGGACCACAGCTTACCACCCACGGGGTTTTATGTGTGCGAGTGTGTTGAGCAATAATCACAGGAAGCGCTCAGCAATCAGCTTACTTTCGTGCGAGGAAATGCCTGCGAGGATAAAATGTGATTAAAATCTCCTGGCGTTCTACCTGGCAGGAGAAATGATGCAAACAGCGAGCCAGTAGCTCGCCCCCACCCGGGCACACCGAGTAGGGCGATTTCGATTGTTTCATATGCTAATTAGGGCGGTGCTTGTGGGGCTGTTAGCGATCGGTAGAAGGTTGCATAAAGTTTTTGGTCGGCCAAGTGAATATAACGCCATGCATGCACTCTCTGTTGCTTTTTCAAATGATAATGCTGTTATGAAACGTTTTTGCAACCGGTTGATTATGTGAAATACATGAAGCCGGTAGAACGGCGACAATTTAGCGTTAATTTGATAGTGATCGGAGTGGAATTGGTTAAAAGTGTATTGCTTTTTCTATTGTTCCGATTTGCTCTTCCTTTCTATACGAGCTAGTCTAGCGCCTAGCAGTTAGGCTATACGCATCACACAATTAGGATTCAGCTGAAGATCGGTTTGGAAACAATAAATGCATTACACAAATCAATTGTAAGAGTAATAAGCTAATGAAAAATACATCATCATTTAGCAAAACATCCCGAAATCAACAAAATTTCAATTTTTCTCAAAATTCTCATTTTTCCAAGTAGACTTCCTTCTTTGCTTTCTTTGTTGCACACTTTCTTCGTCGATTAACTCTTGTCTTGTAAACGTTTGATAGCTTATTTGGTGTTTTATGTTAAACTATAGTTTTTTTTTTCTAAATTTCATTCTTCTTGTCTACATACAAAGAAGTTTATTTTTATTGCTATCTTATTCTTCGTATTGAGAAAAGGCTCTTTCCAGCAAACATTGATGAATAATCTTTTTTTTTACGAAATCTTCTTTTTTAGTCAATAAGGGCTACAAAAGGGCTTCTCTTCTTCTACTTCCGCGCTACAACCTTGAAAGGTCTCACTTCGCAATTTCTGGCTTCCTATTGACTTGATTTTACCCATAGCTGGATAATCAGTCCGGCTTGCGGTGCGATACGGTCTGCATAGGATTTGATTCCCAGTCCTGCCGTGTGAAGACCGGACCGCCTCAAAGGCTTAAGGGCTTTAAATATTTACAGAACTATCATATTCAATAGGTTTAACGTAAATTCGAGGATAACAGTGTAAGGAAACGATGTGACAGGAAAAGATGGATTGCCAGGCAATAGGCCGAAAATCTGGAAACTGGTTGAGCATGGATCGACAACGCGGTAGGAGGACAACACATCTGAAATTTGCTTGAAATTGTTAGTTGTTGGAGGTGCGAACCGACGGTTTAGTCCATGGCCGTTTGTCTAAGTCGAATGTTTGCCTGACGAATGACGGCTCAGTGTGTTGTCTTTCATAGGGTTATCAGCGTATTAACTGACGTCCCGTATACTTCTGCTTCTAGTAGGTATTTTAGGCCTCAACCACTATTTAATGCTCGAATTTAAGATCGACAAAATTTGGCACTTGCGAACCACTTTTGAAAATGATTAATGCGTTCAACTATCTCTAATACACTGTAGATCCTAGTATCAGACTCAATATTCTTTAGCTAATTTGTTATTTATACTGGTTTTGTGTATAAGACGCTTTATATTATATGTTTTAACTATTTACGAATGATTGTGTAGGCCTCACTAGGCTAGACTAGGCTTCTGATGAGAACATGTTAGGCTTTATTAATTATGCATGCAATAAGTAGATAATTTGAACTGACATCATTTGAATTGAGTGCAGTTTTCTTAGAATAGAAACATTTAAAAAAAATCTACACATGAAATACAATAAATTTGTTTACTAAAATATACGTCAATCGATGTGAATGCTTTCACTCTAAATAACCAACATACGCTGTTAGAAAACGGCGCGATTCACATTGATGTACCATTCCCATAAAACTGTAGTAGCTTAATGTTCCCTATCAAACACCGCTAATGCACTGCTTTCGTATGCTTGTAACGAACGATCAATAACTAAAAACCCAGCACACGATCAGCTCGTTCTTCACGGTAGTCTTTAATCGAACGAATATTAACGACCCATCGTTTGACTACCCTATAATCACGCAGTCCTCGTCGTCTGTTTTCATCCACCGTCCAGCTATGCAGCGAGATTGCCCACAACGATGGTTCCACGTCGGACAGCGGATCTATTAGGCCGGCGTTTAGTTACAGACGTCCGTTCTAGGGGCGCTTGGAAACGCTTCGTGAAAAACGGTACACCATAAAACATATGCTATCTGCCGCTTGCTGGTAGCCACCTCCTGCAAGTGACCACAAAAATGGAAAGGTTCCGTACGGGCTCGAGCCTTGCCTGCTGCCCCCAAAGACGATGCATCACACCGAACCTGGCGGTTACACTGTTTGCTTACCAAAAGCGGACGTGTAACGGGAAGCTATCTTTCGTCGGGCATAAATTTCGAGCCGCGTCCGATGCACCGCGTAGCATCCTGCGTACAAACCTGGCCGCCGGTTCGCCGGGGATCGTCGATTTCAATCGAAGGTGCATTTGGTCAGTTCCAATGTTGAGGTTAATGCTAGTTGATGGTTTCAGTGCGCGGTCGGTATCGGTTCCATCTCGGTACTGCGAAGCGCCTGACCTAGCAAGCGGGCGCGCGTTTGCTCTGACTGCGTTCTGGTTCCATTAGGCCATCTTGGAAGCGAGCGAACGATCCAAGAAGCGCAGGAAAAACGTCTGAACACGGTTACCATCGAGATGGTCACAATTTATGCACAATTTTTCATCGTTATCGGCAAGTGGCAGTGGTTCTTATGCAGTGCGGTATCGTATCGAACCATTACTACCCATCTTGCCAGCTCGTTATGCCTACGTAATGTTCATTTCACGGCCTAAAACATTACGGACCCTTGAACGTTAAGAGTGTGTTTAAGGCAACTTAGGCTTTACGTTCGATTTGGGAAAATTTATAAAAAATAGAGAAGAAAATTATGTACGAAGTTAGATAATTTATTTACTTTGTTCATATTTCATGAATGAATATTCATAGAATGATTGATTTATATGCCACCTGAATATTCTTAAGATACTTGAGCAAAATTTAATTGTAAATTTAACTAAATTGAAAGCTGAAGGGCTTAGCTAAGCACATCATAGTGAAATTTCCCAAAGTCTTTACCAAATTGATCAATGAAAATCATAATTTATTTTTATGATTTTATAACGATTTATTTATTAAAGTAACAAATTATTATGCTAATTTTTTTTAGAAATTTCAGTTAGCTATATTAACACAGAGCAAGTATCTGCAAGTAATTTGAAACAGATGCAGATCAGGGCAAAAAAATGTTACCACTTGGTCTATGAAACCCTCCCAACATGACATTTTAACAGTTATTAAGGACAACATATCGTTGGATTTTAATGGTGCTTCCCGTCATAAGCTATTCCCTGAGCTGAAGAAATGAATGTTAAAAAATACCATTTCAACAGTTACTTCCCGCAATTCCCATCAAAAGCATCCTTTGCTATTCCTCTCCTTTCTACCTTATTCCCTTCAAGGACCAATCGGACAGTAACGAAACAGTGATCTAAACAAAGTAAAAAAAAACTCACACACACATATGTGGCCATCAGAAACATGATAGCAAGTATCTCACAACATCTAATGCATCTCCGTGCAAATGTACTCCCGATGTGCACAAGCTCAGATGCAGATATGCTGCACCGTAGGCCACATCTGCAACCAGCAACCGGCGAACATGTTTGTGGCCGTCCGAGCATAATTCATCCCACCCACCACCGTCCACGCTCATCGTGCCGAATGAAATAGAAACCATTTTCCTCGCTCCGTTCGTCGACCGTGGCTGGTCAATTTCTTTCCAGCGCCAACCAATTGACCGACTGCAGCCATCGTTTGCGATGCAATCGGGAGAATCCATCCCTCTCAAAGTCTCCCATCATGCATGTGTGTGTGAGTTTTGCCCTCGAGGGCTCTTACCAGGGAAAACTCCAAAGGGACAATAGCAAACAGCGAACAAAAGAGTTGGGAAATCCGAGTCCGTTTCCTCAGAATTAGCGCGGAACCTTGGCTGGCTCGGGTCAGCGATATTCAATGTTTACCAATTAGACGAGGTCCGCAAACATTGGACGGGCAGGAGCTGGTCAAACGACGGAGAGGTGAAAGTTCCGACATTCCCAGACACGATGGCTATCTGGATCTCCGCAGTAAATCGTGCTTTTTCGCATATCCTTGGGTGCGGGGTTCTGGTCTTGGCAGCAGATCAACGATAAACAGTGGGTTATGTCAACAGGGAACATTTCTTCGAATGTTCCAACCCATCCTGACGCGTAGCTCTCGGACGCCCATCCTGTCTGCATATGCGAGTGGAGCAGAGCAGCTGGGGGTGGTGGATGAATAATACTGTGAAAAATGTGCACCAGAATGATGGTGAATGTAGTGGGAAACGAGCTTCCAGTGATTATAATACACGGGTGGATTGTTAACTCAAGCCTTGCTTTTGTACAGCTGGTATGCTGGTAAAGCGTAATTTAAAACACAAACAGGCTTACAAGCTTATGGCAGTTATTTAACACTTCCATCTCACTTCTGGCAGAGGGAAGTTTGCTTTGTTCGAAGCTATTAAAATTTGGTTTGAGTTTGCTTTGTTCTCGACAGGACATTTCTGGTCAGCATTAAACTGGAACAGACCATTTGAGTTGCAAAAGAAAAAACAAGGATGTTATAAAACAAACTGGACGGAAGTGAAGAATTGTATTGCTCTTACCACACAGGTAACGCTGGGTAGAGAGGAAACAATTAAGTAGAAGAGGATGGAAACTTCTTGCCATAGTTAAGGTCCTGATGCAGCTGGTACCGTTGAGATGCCTTTAAAGGGACCAATCAAGTAATAATGTTATGAGGCCCGAGTATACTTGTGCCAAGTGGGAGCCCGTTCTAGTCGCCATCCATGGATCTATGGCCTCGATGAAGGATCCTTATCAAAGAGGCTTCGTCTGAAAGAGCCTATTCAATCATAATTCTGGAACTACCAAATATACCTTATTTTCTTTAAAAATTCAAATAACTACAAAATCAACAACCGTTGAACGTCGGAGAGCAAGTGTGTAAAGGATGATTTGATTTTTCAATTGATACTAAGAACATCCTCGAGGAATCCCTACCGGCCGTATTTGGCTTGTTTGAAATAAATCCCACGTATAAAGGCATAATTTCGACATGAAACGAATTAATTTATTTCTCATATGATTTATATGGAATAACTGCTGATTCGTTACATATAGGTTAACTGCACTTCTCAAGACTGAGACAGTAATGCGAACAAGGCCTTACGGCATGGATACTTTGAAAAAAAGCTGGGTGCATCATGTATAGCTTGTTGCGGTCACACACTACATTGAATTTACGACGCTTGCCAAGAAACGGTTTAAAAGAACCGAAACGGGGGTTGCGTTCCTCTATGTCGAGGAATATCGTAGCTCGAGTCGTTCTCGCTGAAACGTACAGGTTGATTGAGGAGAGCAGAATCGATGAGTCAATCCGATTGTTCAACCCACGGCCCAAATGTGATATTATGGGGTCAATCTGCGTAGAATCGATTAGATTTTATTTTTGTATAACTTAGTTAAACAACTTGGGAAAATTGGATTGGATTGGACCAATCGCAGGTCTTCACACGGCAGTAACCGAAATTCAAATCTCATCTGGGCCGTTCCCCCACAGCAAGGACTGACTGCCCAACTATCCGGTAACAATAAGTCTAGAAAGCCAGAAATGGCAGGCATGACCTAAGAGGTCGTTAGGCAAAGACAGAAGAAGTTATAAAAACGGGTATTAAAGTGCTTTAATAATTTGGTCCATCACTGAACTAAATCTAATGTATTCTCTCTGCTTGGCTAAACGGCTTCTTATGTCATGCCTGCCATTTCAGATTTGCTAGACTTTTTGATACCACGAATAGTCAATCCTTCACAATACTGACGGGCCGAATGGGATTTTGAACCCGGTTCTGCTATCTGAAAATCAGCGCCACAGTCGCTTCTATTACCGGCCTGAGCATTCTAAAGCATCGATTATATGCTAAAAAATATCACAAATTTGTTCTACTAAAATCAAGGAAGAGTTTCCCAAAATTTATATCAAATTAAAGTGAGATCTGTTTTACTTTCTAGATTGTTTTCAAGGAAATTCCTTCCAATCGCTCTTCAAGAATAAAATAAACTGTACAGCTTCGTACCGTTTTAAAGAAAATTTCTTCGCACCTGTTTCGAACGTCTTCAAGTGAATTTCCTACTTCAAACGTATAGAGCAGTTAACGGCAAACACAACAGACATCTACTCCCACCGTAACGAATCCTTCCAAGGAAAATTCCATCCCCAGCATCGTTTACAAACCAACGGGATTTCTCTCGCCGGAAGCTAGCAATTATTTTTATTCTAACCCCACTCCGTTACACTTCAAGATCCTGGACCCAACCCCACCCTCCACACAGCGCTGCTCCAGTGATGCTAGAATTTTCCAGTGATGCTAGAAAATTGTCTCTAATCTTTCAATTAGTTTTCTTAACACCCTTACCATTTACGTAACCCCCGGTGGTGGCGACAGTGAAGGTGGACGATCCGACCGTGCCAACCTACCTGCCCGTACCATACCGGGGCAAAACAATAAATTGCTTCATTTGCGGACCGAGCTGCTAGAGATTTTCAATTGAACTCACAGAAGGCCCCCACCCACCGGGCAACGCCTTAACTGTGCCGAGCCGAACCGTAGTTTCGAACTCATGGCAGCTATCCCGCACTAATCCGTGCGCTTCCGTTAGCTTAAGGCGTTGCTTCCTGCTACAAAGGAAAAAGCTACCCAGCCAAAGAAAAGCGAGTAGATTACCATGGAGTGTAACCATTTCCGGAACCCGCTCGGGATAAGGTCGGGTACGTAAAGCAGTCCGGCAGTCTCCTACAAAACGATTACAAGAAATTGAGCACCAGATACTGCGCTCCCGGGCTGGCCGGGTTCGAGCACCAGCGGAAGCTTTCCTTCCACGGCCAGATCAGATCCGTAAAGCGTGCATTTGTTTTTGATTTCATTTCCACATCATTCCGCCTGACAAATGGATGCTAATGGAAAAGTTGAATAATCCGTGTTAAACATCGAAACACTTCCGAACGGTTGTGTTTTGCGTTTTCCCGCTTTGCCAACACCACCAGCTTCCAGTGCCAGTTTCTCCCGCCAGCTGGCACAAGATCGAGAAGAGAAAATGGGTTTCACCGCAGTGTCTCAATTCGGTTCGGTTGTGATTCGTGTAAGTGTGTGACAAAGCACAAACACTGCACCTGGACTGGTCTCGGTCACTGGCGAGGGCTGCTAATGCGTAAATAATCGGATCGTGCAAAGTGCAGCAAAGGGTTGAGCAAACGGTTGGCAATGCAAAATGCAACTGCAACGAACGAATAAATAGGACATCGGGCCAATGTCCTACCACTTGCGGATGCGGTCAGTGTGTATCCGCGTGTGTGTTTGTATCTCCTTTATGGCTGTGACTGCTTGCGTAAGACCAATAATCCTACCCGTGGTCACCTATTTGCCATTAGGTGTTGCAAATGCCTCTTTCTGTTTGTTTCGATTTGGCTCGGTCAACATCGGAAGATTGGGAAAGCGTGTTTGTGTATAAGCATCAGGCGAACTGTACTATAAAGCTTGCTCAATCGATCAGTAAGCGCCTGAAAAGCTCCTTTCGATAAATAAATAATGAATGGTACCCAGAGGACGAGTTTAAAGTGTCGTTTGAACAGAATTTGATAACAGAGTTAAAGTCATGTGTCAGAGGAAAGTGTTAACACTGCTAACCTGCTGGTCTTTTTCATCTCCGATTAAATGCCTTTTCCATTTTCTGTTTTAGTTAGTCGGACATTTTACACATTTTTTTTTATACATTTTACACTCAATTATTCACCACAACCCACCTATTTAAGCTTTTTTTTTTTTTTAAATAGACAGATGCAGTGATTTAAATCACATTTCTCTACTTAGGTCAAGCCTACCATTTCTGGCTTGCTAGACTTAGTTGAGAAGTCATTCCTGCCTACGAACAAACGGTACGGATTAGATCTAAACCCCGGTCCTGTCGTATGAGCCTTGGCGCCTTTGTTGCCTTTACCACCCAACTTATACGCTTATTAACTCCCGCACTTAAAAAAACAAACAAAAAAATCTACTTCGATGAAACCAGATAACATCCAGTAAATCCCAAACTTTTCACCAGCATACGATTAGGAATTATTACGGCAGCTTGGTGTTAGAGATTCTGTCGCAGTCGAAGAGCTTCCATTACCATTAGCTGTTGTTCGAAGGCTTTGCAAAATAACCTATGTGTTCCAACATAAGCCCTGGGCTCATGGACACATCAGCTGTGACTTATAATGGTCTCGTGAGCTAGCTAGATTGCGAGGTAGAGATATTTTTTAAAAATCCTTAGAAATTTAATAACCCTATCATGAAGCAGTACACCTGTAGCCCTGATATCACAAAGAAGGACCACATACCAATATTAACTATAAATATTTAAAATGTTTAAAACACTCGATGAATAACTAAATCTTAAAAAAATATATATAAAAAGTATTCCAGAAATCCCTTCATCATTTTATCATTAAAAATTAAAAAAAACTCACCCTGCAACATCAGAAGAGTGCTAATTTGGGATGCTTCTTAAAATCACACGCTCTCCAACATCCATCAGTTTCAATTTGCTCATTTCTGTTGACAATAATATTAAACATAATTACTTTAACCTTTTCCATCGTCCTTCCAGATCCAGATCATTCCAGCGTGTTCAACTGTAACCGAAAGGGAGCAACATTCGGGCTGGATGATTTTCAGCTGGATGATTAACGATCTAATCATTACTTCCTGCTGATTGATAAATGAAACCATTCATTTATGCCATGGCTCGGGTATCATGGCTGTACGCTGGGAATGTTTTTCACCTCACCGAAAAAAAGCAAAAACCGAGCAGAAACACACAAACAAACAAAGCTGAAAAATGGACCCTCATATCTCAACCAGAGCGTGTATGAGTTTTATGTTTCATGCACCGAGCCGGGTGAGGTTTTTGTTCTTCCACCTCTGCGCATCAATCATTTTAAAATTGACTTTTCGATCCATAGTCACACGACGGGGATGGCTTTTTTTGTTTGTTTCTTCTCGTTACTTGCGTCGTGTCAAGAGCCGTGGGCAAGGGGAAGAAGAATGGGACCAACAATCTCGTAATTAATGTGTTTGACATTCAAGCACCTATAGCACGGAACCGTACGCCAAAAAAGTGACAAAAATGAAGGTAACAAAACCAACAAAAAGAAACAAAAAGCACCAAAAAAAGCTTCCTTCCACTCGATAAATGACGTTGACGGCGTTTGTTACAAAAAGGAAAACAGATGGCCGGGGTAAGGAGGGTAAGCTAAGGAGTGTGAACCATTTTCTTTGCTCATTTCGAGTTTTCTGAACACACAGTTTCCTCTCTCTCTACTTCATGTATGTATGAGTATACGGTTCCATTAAACTTTTCCTTCCCGCGAGCTCAACGAACCCGTCCGTGCTACGATCGGTGGAAAAAGGCGTCTTTGACGGGCACGGTTCGTAACCGGCAACCGTGCATCCTAATTGCGTTGACGAACGCAAATTTTGGTAACTGGCATTGGTATGCCGTCTTCATACCTCCCTTCCTTAGTCCTCTCACTCGCTCTCGCTCTCTCTTCCTCCATGTTCAAAGTCTTGAAAATGTGTCTTATCATAACGGAAAATCAATATTTCGCGCGCGAGAAACGTTTCATGTTTGAGGTTTGCTGTGCCACGCTTCGATGTGCGAACAGTGGTAACAGCAAGGTTGTTGTTTGTGGTTAAAGCTAAAGGGTGCTTTCTACTGCTGCGAACAGTCAGACAGGAGCCGGAATTCTCCAAACCGCACGCTCGTTTGCGGTTTGTTGGGAAACTTTTGCGCTTGGGATGAGTTTTGCCCGGTTTCAACCCTCTGTCATCGATACCGCAACATAAAACGCCGTGAAAAGAGTTGATTTTAAATGGCGAAAGAGCGAGAAAGAGCGAGAGAGAGATGGCGTTGTGCGAGTGTGTGTTGTGTGCGGTTATCTTGTGCGGTACCAGGCGCCTCCATTAATTGAAACACATTAATCATCTTTACCAGCTGTTGCCAGGGTAAGATTGTCACCGGGTCGAACCGGGTTGTTCGCTGGAATCATTAAAATAAGCCACAACAGATGCTTGTGCTACAGCTCACTCTGCTGACGATAATAGACGTTACAATAAATACAATCATTTTATTATACAAAGCTCAAAGACGCCGGCCGGACAAAAGCCAACCCGTCGACGACAGCCAGCCACTTACCATTAGCAGCGGCTTAAGCTTGTAATCTAGAGACATGTTGGCATCGGGAAAGCGTGCCCGTTTCGTTTAATCGTATCAAAAACTCGTTGAAAAAGGTCAAAACCGCTTTAGGTGGCTGTAATTAATATACAGATTGAATGAGGCACCAAAAACCTGGCACACCCGTTAGTGGAGCGGTCGGTATCAAATTAATAGGATTACAAACACCTATTCACACCACTTCAGCGAGTGAAATGATTTTTAAAATGGATCACTTTCCCAAGCAAAAAAAAGCCAACAGAACAGTGAAGTATCCTGACCGGGAAAAGCTCACACTGAATGCACCGAAGAGCGCGTTTCCAAGAGACAAATGTTTCTTCTTTTTTTCTATCTCTCTCTCTCCCTCATTCACACTGACCGTTTCCGATTGTTTAGATTCAGCACTCAGCAAAAGGTTCATCGAGCGATCGAGAGGCGAGGAAAAAAAGGGACGTCATAAAAGGGCCAATGCCATCGCCATTTTTAGCCAGCAGCAGCGGCCGGGATGGTTCGGTTCCGATTTGTTTTGTTCTACGCGTGGGGATTTTCAATATCATCTTACGCTCGATCTGGCCATAAAAAACGGTGAGGAAAACCCCCTTCTCAAAGACCCCGCTTATTTTAACAATCATCCTCCCGAACCCGCATCCGACAACAGATAACCAACGGCAACGGAATGGCAGCGCTTTTCCGTGCATTGGAAAAATAAAACCGATTGGAAACGGGAAAGCTAACGCGCGGTGTAAAATACGACCGATGGCTTTACCGTGTTATTAGAATCGCGATACGGAGCTCTGTCGCTCCCATCCTTTTACAGCTCGTGTGTGTGTGTGTGTGTGTGTGTGTGTCTGTTTGTAAAGTGGCATGATTTGTTTGTCCATTTTACCAACTGGCGCTATCGACAGACTGTGAAACCCGACGCGATATGCACACGACAGTAAGCCCGGCTTGTGCAAACGGAAATGAAGAGCCTGGCCTGGTACCGCCGGATTTATAAAACGAAACACACACACACAAACACAAAGCGGTGTACTGTGGCACAAGTGTGAGGAATGCTGTTTGTATGCTGTTTTGGCTGGATTGCTGTTTTTGACCAAACTCTTTTGCCATTTAGTGATCGGGGTGTGGAATGGGAATAAAAACATGAAACACAACAAAAAATGGACCCAAATCGAAGCAACTGAGTTACTGTGGCCAGATTAATCCGATTTGTTTCCTTTGGCAGCAAATAGAGATCACAAATAAATTGAAATTCGTCCAATTGTATTGTGGACTGAAAAAGTGGAATTGATTGTAGTAAAAATGGATGTTTTTCTTTAAATATTGTAGGCAACACTAACGTGAGGAGTTTATAAAGGTTAAATGAATTTGTAAGATTGAATGATTGATGTAAAGGACTGAGGTTCAAACCCTTTTCAGGCCGTTCCCATATAGTGACAACTGACTATCCAACCACGAGGTATTACTTTTTTATGGTCAAGGCGTTAAATCTAGAAGAAAAAGAAGAAGAAGAAGGAGAAGTTCTTTAGCAATGCTTTAGCTTTCTACCACATTTGAGTAATCTACGGTGAAAAACTAAAATTTAATCTTATCTTGTTCTTCTCGACAGTAACAAATAAAATCTTTGAAAACATACAAAATTGTACTGATGACCTCAAGAATAATTGTTGTTTCACCTTTACTGCTTCAAAAGCCCACAATAATGCCTTGGAAGTATTTTGCTGAATTCTGATTCAAACTAAAGGTGGATCTAAGATTAATAAAATTGTCCATAAATAACAAACGATCTTATAACACTCTATCGAAGAGCAATTTACATAAGAAAAATATTTGATCGACCATCAAATAAAGCTAAATAAATTTTAGAAAAATCTTTGCACGGACATTGCAGAGACTTAGCGTAGTATAAAGCACAGTTTAATTAAGAAATAACTTAAAAAAGCGCTATTAAATAAACAAAATAATACAAAACTTAGGTCCCAGTTGCTCCTTACGTAAAATAAGAAATATATCCGCAATGGAGACGCCTAGTACGCGAAGCCGTCTTAGATGAATAAACAATGGAGACGCCTAGTACATTATGATTTGAAGCACTAAGCGTTCAATAACAATTTTTTCCCCTGATTTTTACAATGTTTTTTAAGCATTTGTATTAAGTAACTTTAGTTCCTGCACGTAAATGATTTTAATAAACAAACAGAGTTTAAAATATCAATGCCTGACGTTTTCAATTATTTGCATTGAAAAAATCATTTCAAATGGTTAAAGTAATTGAATTAATTGGTTTGGTTGCAAGTATTCAAATTTTGTACATTGCAAAAACAATTAGTAATTACTTAGTTATCGTCTTTAAACATTAACAAAACCCTTTCTTAAACGATGAAACGAAGAAATAAAATAAGAAACATGAGTAAAGGTTATGTTTAAGCTTTTTAAAGGGCCAAAGAGCAGACCATCATCAATACCAATTGCTGAGTTCAGCCCTTTTAAAATCCACCTTAGCAAGATAATTTATCTCTCTGTAACAACACAATTGTTACCTTCTATTTTCATCTTCCGGAGATAGAACAGGCCGAACATAAAATCGTTACGATTCAACTTTCGAACGGAACTACCCTACCTGTGCGAGTTACACGTCCGCTAGCTTCCCTAAACACACTGGCGCACCTAAGCCCACGCCTTGTAGTCGGAACCATTTCCGATGGATAAGCTTCCGGCCGTGAATAATGCAACCCGTTTTAGGTAAGCTCGATTGCGATCGGCTTCCCCATACACAGTAGCTACCATGAAAAAGCCATTCATCTACCCAACAGCGTGGTAGCCACTCTCCATCTCTGTTTCGCTCCTTCATCTCTCTTCTTTTTACCATTTTCAGCGATTATTGCTTCATCCTTCGTTACTCGCTTACTACGATTATGATTTCATGTCACATTCGAAGCTTAGTATAAGAGGATTCCCTACGGATTTCTATGCAGGCACGTGGCCCGATCCGGTGCGTCCTGAAGCCGGCAAAATAGCCACCAGCGGCCGAGGTGCCGGATGATTTTCGATTTTCATTTTCATCCCGGCGCGAAACAATCATCCATCTTTAAAAGTTTCCGACCTTGCAGAAACCAATGAACGTTTTTTAGACTATGTATTGGAGAGCCGGCTTTGAGGGTTTTAAATTTTAGCTGAGGGCAGGATTATTGAAACTATTTTTATTTGTTCTTTTTACGTCAATAGAATACAATACAATGTAATGAGCTTTTAAAGCGATTGTGCCTACATTGTCAACATTTTTATAGGAGTGAATTATACTTAGTTTGGAAGCAAGGACAAACTTTTTCGGATGCTATACGATATTCATCGGAGGTTTTTTTTCATCAACATCAAACGGAGACTATTATCTAACTTTATTTAAAAATTCATAATTTGTAAGCTTTTCCTGTTGCCGTGAAGCCTATTTTTGGTTCGTTTTGGCTCCTCCCGTTTGTACTGTACCATTTATAGCGAATTTATATTACAATATTTTGGTAATATTTATTTGATCGACTGTAAATTGCATTTCCCAGTCATTCCTCGTTATGTTTTTACTTGGCAGTAACGATCTGGCCGTAATACAGCATTTTTGCATAGTAACAGGACGAATAAAAAAATCTTCTTCTTGGGTTCAAAAGCCTGAAGCCGCCTTGGGCTGCCGTTATTGGCTTGCTTGACTGGTTGTTCAAGGGAAAAAGTTTCTTGATGCTGGTAAAAAGCAAGCCAGAAATGGCAGACCACGACCTCTCGAGTCTGTGGACAGGACGGCCCCATATGAGTGAACCAACACCACCACCACTTACACCACCTTGCCATGCTTCTGTTTCGAATGAATTTTCCATCCCATCTTGGATGTGAACATTTTGCCGCACGGCTTACACCGGAACGCACCTTTGTGCACGGCCATGTGTTCGCCCAGCAGGGTTTTCCGGACCGTTTTGTCACACAGCGGACATCGCTGCATGATATGGTAATGCCGATGGGTCTGCAGGTGGGCGATGTGGTAAAACGTGCGTGGACACAGCGGGCACGAATAGGGCCGCTCCAGTCGCTTAGCCTCACTGGCGTGTACCGTTTCGAGGTGTCGTTTCAGACTTTTGCTACACGACAGCGTCTTGCTGCACACCGTGCACCGATACTCACCCTGATGGGCGAGCACATGTTGACGGATGTTATGCTTCACGAGCAGCTTCTTGCACACGTTACACTGCTGGTATTTGTGCACCCGGCGGTGTTTGTTCAGTTTTTTACGCTCATCAAACGTTCGATCGCATTGATCGCACGAATACGTTTGCGGTTCTCGCTCCATATCCGGATGCATTACATCCACGTGCGTCTGCAGACTCTTGTGGCATGGAAATGTTTTAAGGCACGCACTGCAGCGAAACGTGTACTGGTCAAGGGTGGAATCCGTTCCGGCCTCCGTCTCACCGCCCGAAACACCCCCCGATGGGGAAGACTGTTCTGCAACGGTATGCGTTCTGCGGTGATTTTGCAGAAGCATTTGATGCGAAAATGATCGATTGCACACATCGCACGGATACCAAGGTCTTCTGCGCAAATACGGTGCATGCACTACGGCGTTGTGCGTTTTCAAATAGTGTTCGTTGGGATAGGTTCTATCGCATACGTCACAGCGGAAGACCGCCTTATGAGCTGCGATCCGCTCCCGGATCCGTTCCCGCATCTTTTCGATTAAATTTTTACAATTTGGACTCGGCTCAGTATTAGCTGAATCATCGCGATCATCATCGTCGCCATCGTTATCGTCATTACTATTGTCTTCCAGGTCACTTCCATCCGATTCTTTAATGTCTACAGAATTGTGTTCTAGTGCCTGAGGTACGTCCATGACGCTCTCTTCCACATCAGCAATAATAGGTTCAGATTTTACAAAAACTTCATTTGGTGGTATCGAGGACTGCTGCAGCAGGCCAAGATCCCGAAGTGGTTCTAGCTCTGGATAAGTAAGTAAGTGATTTGGCAAAGTTTCTTCTTCCGCAAAAGTGTCAATTGGTTCCGTTTTAATAGCTGGCAGTAAACTACAGCCTTCTGGCACTTGGTCAGGTGCCGTGGCCGGAGGTTCCGATTCCTCATCCGATGTTACAGCTTCCTGCTTAATGCTGTCCGGATCGATTGGTTGCAATGGAATTCCTTCCGTTTGCTCGGTGGAGTTCGAACGCTCGCTGTTCTTCAACCGCCTTTGCTCCAGAGTGTTTTGATTTTTTTGCACCAACTGGCTGTAACTGTTGAAGTCCCAAACCTGCTGCGAACAATCGTTGCACGTGTATATCGGTAAGCTATCATCGTGCTTTATCTAAAATGGAAAAAAGTACCGATCAGTACACGATTCTAGCTTCTGGAAAACCATTCAACAATGTTTGTATTTACCTCAAACGAAAACACGCGATCGATCGCACTCCGAAATAATGCCTCCAGTATGGAAGAGCCTCGATCGTCGGGATGCACTTCGCCTAGGCAGAGTCTACAGCTTGTTTCAGACATTGTGAGTTGAATTTTAGAAATATTCCGGCAGTTAATTTACAATAATTATAATTTGAATTCAGTACTCCTAGCACAACCAATACTTTTGTGATCGACGCAAGGCACCGTGTGATGTGATGTTGTTACCTTTTTAACAATATTAGAAAAGTATTGTAAAAAGAGGTTTATTCATTAAATATAAGATGGCGTAACTTTCAACATTCCATATTTGTTTAGGTTTAAGAAATTGTTAAAAATATCAATTTTTCCAGTTCTGCATTTAAATCGAAAGAAAATTAAACAGAGCTTCGTAAATAAAAATTACAATATTAATTTTAAATAATACTTAGCAAAACATATTATTTACCTCTAGGGTGATCGACGCGAACGACCGACGAAAGGCGCCATTTGACAGTTCCGTTCACAATTGTCAAAAAACGTAAACACACAAGGTGACAGCAACCCTCTTTTCTACCGAGCATTGAAATTCTTCTTTCCCAAGTAAATAACCCTTATTTCTCACCATCTTTTATAATTTTCCATCGCCGCTACCGACCGCCACCATGTCCGGCTACACAGAGGAATACATCCGGCAGAAGCTGACCGAAAAGCTGGAAGCAACCCATGTGGTAAGTGAACGGTGGCGGGTGTTTTTTTGGGAGGCGTATGGGGGAAACTTTCTTTTCTCTCCCGATCATCTTCACGCGCTTCGGTCCGACTCCCCGGGTACGAACCAGCGTCAAAAGCTGTCAAACAAAAACAACGAGCGAACGATCGCTCTCGCGTGTGTACGTGTGTGTGTGTCCGCCGCGTTGGAAGTGTTTCGTTGTCCGGATCAGTGATACCGGGCCTCCCGGGAATATGGACGCAAAGACCGGAATGCAGTGGTTGGTGATTGTGGCGGCCGGACTCTTTCTACGAGCGACAGTTTCGTTGCACTCTTACTCGGGCCAAAACCGGCCCCCGATGTATGGAGACTTCGAGGCGCAGCGACACTGGCAGGAGGTGACGGTCAACCTTCCGGTGGCCGACTGGTACCGGAACACGTCGGACAACGATTTGCTGTACTGGGGATTGGACTATCCACCACTGACCGCGTATCACAGCTATCTCGTCGGGTGGTGGGCTCGCCAGTGGCACGATGAGTCTTTCGTTGCGCTGCACACGTCCCGCGGTATCAGCACGGCTGAGCATAAACAATTTATGCGAAACACGGTCCTGCTGGTCGATGCGGTCCTGTACCTTCCAGCCATCCTGTACGCCACGTACACCATACTTAGGCGAATGGCCAGGCCTAACACCGAAGTTCGGTGGCTTGCTCCCACCCTGGCTATCCTGTTCCCGGGACAGATCCTCATCGATAACGGCCACTTCCAGTACAACAACGCGTCTCTTGCCCTTTGTGCCCTAGCCGTTGCGGCCATCGTCGAAAGGCGAACACTAGCGGAAGCCGTTCTATTCTGTCTCGCCTTAAACTACAAGCAGATGGAGCTGTACCACGCGCTGCCATTCTTTTTCTATCTTCTGCGGGACTGTTTCACCGACGGAGCGGACAATTCTTCCACCTTCGGTCAAAGGTTCCTGGTGGGTGTGAGAAATCTAACGTTGCTCGGCGCAACTGTCCTGCTATCATTTATCATCATCTGGCTTCCTTGGTTGGGTTCACTGGACGCTGTTGGACAGCTGGTGCATCGAATATTCCCCGTAGCACGTGGCGTTTTCGAGGACAAAGTGTCCAACGTGTGGTGTGTGGTGAACGTGTTCGTTAAACTCAGGTAAATACCCGCTGAGATCGATCAAAACATCATGCTAACAACGCTATTCCCTTTCAGAAACGTCCCAAACACAACGATGGCAATCGTGTGCCTGGTTTGCACGTTGCTGGCCGTCCTGCCGAGCGGATTACATCTTCTACTGCAGAAGAATCACACAGCTCGAAGCTTCCTTTACTCGCTCGTCGTAACAGCGCTAGGATTTTTCCTGTTCAGCTTTCAAGTGCACGAAAAATCGATTCTTCTAGCAGCACTGCCGGCCACACTGCTCCTTCCACTGGAACCACTCGTTTCCTGTTGGTTTCTACAGTTGGCCACCTTCAGCATGCTACCGCTACTCCACAAAGATGGTCTTACAGGGGCTTTTGTGGGGCTAACCCTTATCAGTCTAACAATGGTTCGGACAGTACGGGATTCAAAACCGTCGAACAAAAATCATAAACTATCCTACGATGTACTTCATCTACGAGGACTTCTTCCAGAAGGGTTCGCATCGATTGGAAGTGTCTTCGTGGCACTGTTCTATCTGTCACTGCTCGGGCAGGTGTTGCTCCTGGTAGCCTTCCTTTGCCTCGCTCCACCAGCGCATCTTCCATTTCTCTATCCACTGCTCATATCGGCGTACAGCTGTGGGCATTTTGTACTGTTTTACTTGTACTTTAACTACAGACAGTTCTGTAGCGATCAAACTAGTGTTACACCTGAACAGCCATCTAGAATAAACAATAAAAAGAAAGTGAATTAGAGCAAATAAAGTCGAAAACAATTCATCCGGTTTGTTTCATGAGGAAGAAATGTTCCGAAAAAAATGCCCTGTGAAATGCTCCAGTGGAGCACTGAAATACGTTTCGCAGGATGTTGAGAAATCCAGGCAATGGAACAATACTCAGGGGGGGGGGGGGGAGGGGGGATTCTCTGAGAAGCTTTTCCTAATATACATTTGGCTACCTTAAACTACTTCAAAATCCCAGTCACACCCTGGTGCCACGATTTGTAAATTATCGTTAACTATTCGGGAAACTTGATGGCTCAAAAAGGGCCTCTAACTCCTCGTAACTGGTTGTAAAGACCTCTCGTTTGTAGTTTACTTACTTACTAATCCGGTGCTACATCCTCTTCGCGGTCTTGGCCTGCTGCAACAATCCTCGATACCGCTCAAGGTCCAGCGCCTTCGTATGCCAATCCATTATCCCGGCCGTTCTGGCGGACGCATCAACGCTATCACTCCATCTCAATTTGGGCCTACCACGCCTCCTCTGTCCGTGTGGACGGCCTGAAAGGACTTTACGGGCTGGGTCGTCCGGTGTCATTCTTATGACGTGACCAGCCCACCGGAGCCTGGCGAGTCTAATGCGCTGTACGATAGTGAGATCATCGTACAGCTCGTAGAGCTCGTCATTGTAGCGGCTCCTCCATTGTCCTTCCACACATACGGGGCCAAAAATCCTTCTGAGCATCTTCCTCTCGAACGCGGCTAAGAGGGCTTCGTTAGTTTAGGACAGAGTCCATGTCTCAGAGGCGTATGTGAGTACTGGGACTATAAATGTTCTGTACCCAGTCCCAGCTTCGTCCATCGCGACGGTTATTTTGAGTGGAGAAGTTTCCTCTGGCTGTAGTCTGACCGGCCGCTAGCCAGCACCCTTGCGCGTAACTCAACATCAATGTTGTTGTCGGTGCTGACTTTCGACCCCAGATAGGTGAAGTTTTGGACGACTTCACTGGTGGTGCCTCCATTATTTAAGTTTCGTTAATCTCCGATCCGAGGTTTTGTACCGCTCGCTCGATCCAGGACTGGATATGCCAGGATCTGGATTGACTTATAGAAGAGAGTCCCCGAAGTTTCCACCTCCGAGTCGTGGATGGCTCTCTCTAGCGCCAGGTTGAAAAGGAGACAGGCAAGCCCATCTCCCTGGCGCAAGCCCTTGGTTGTAGCTAAGGAAAGTCCTGAGAGTTTTCCATCCAGACCTTCACCTGGGTTGTGATGTCGGCCATTGTCATTCTTACAAGCCTGCTAAACGTGGCCGGGATTCCAAAAGAGCTCATTGCGTCGTATAAGCGGAGTTGCTGCCCCGCCATCTTCTCCAAGATTTGCCGCACCATGAAGATATCTGGCCCGTAGTTGATTTTCCATTTCGGAATCCTCTCTGATAGGTTGCAACTATCTCTTCGACGAATGGGACTGGGTTTAGAGCTAATATTAAAGTCAGTCGACATATCGACCACCAAGGAATGCATCCGAGGAATGTCTTCAAAATTAAGTTATCCATTATCATAATTGTGATAAACATTGCTATCATTCGTTTCCCTGCAGGAAGTGGTCGACGAATCGGATGGTTGCGGTGGCAAATTCCGCGTCGTAGTAGTTTCCTCCCAGTTCCAAGGCAAACCTCTACTCCAACGACACAGGTAAGGTCCATCGAGCGAGGTGTGCTTTTCCCTCCTAGAGACATTCATCCAAATCCCCCTATCCCAATCGACAGGCTCGTAAACGCGGCACTGGAAGAGGAACTGAAAACGATTCACGCTTTCTCGCAGAAAACCTACACCCCGGAACAGTGGGCCGGCGAGAGTGGACCTTAGGTTAGGTTTCTCCATACTGTATTTGAACCAGCCGCCAGCTTACCAGCTAGCAGCATCATCATGGCGGAACAAACCATCGTCCAACGATTCGACATTTCCGCCCCGGGGAAGGTGATCCTTCACGGGGAACATTCCGTCGTGTACGGTCATCCGGCGATTGCTGGATCGATTGGACTGCGTACCTACCTCACGTATACCGCTCTCGCGTCTTCATCATCGCCGCCCCAAGTCATCGTCGAGTTCCGTTCGATCCCGTTCACTGCCAGCCTGCCGCTCGATCTTTTTGATGCGTTTCTTCGTGAACTTGACTGCAACGAAACGCTTCAACCGGATGCCTTTTTGGAACAATTACGCTCGCCCGGAGATTTCCCCTTCGCACGCTTTGTGTCGGATCCGGCGCCTTCCCTAGGGGATGCAACATCGAAAGAGCGGATGTCGCTTGGCTCCACACTTTACATCATCAATCGAGTGCTTCGATCGGAAGGCGTTCAATCGATCGATAGATCCTGCCTCGGTGCTGGAGGCTTCCAGCTTTCGCTACATTCGGAAATGAGCATCGGAGCTGGTTTGGGCAGTTCAGCCAGTTACGGCGTTTGTTTGGCAGCCGGAGCGTATCATCTGGCACGGATTTTGAAAGCTCAATTTTATCGCGATCCATCCGCGATGAGCCCGGACGTGCTGAAGAAGATCTATCGATGGTCTTTCGATTCCGAGATCATAATGCACGTGAAACCCTCCGGCATTGATAACGAAATCGCGACCAATGGTGGATTGGTTCGCTTTCGACGTGGTACCGGTGTGGATAAGGTCATCAAACTGCGGCGTCCGGTGCGTGTGCTGATCGTTGACACGGGTGTTAGCCGCAGTACGGCACAGCTTGTTGCTGCCGTAGCCAAACGGCTGGAACTGTTCCCACGCACCGTCGGTCCGATTCTGGAGTCGATGGGTGGCGTTGTGGATGAAGCAGTTGCACTGTTCGAATCGGAGGACCACGAGCCAGACACGGTTTACGATCGGCTTAGCACGCTGGTGAACATCAACAACAACTTGCTACGTTCCGTGGGCGTGAGTCACCCGGCTTTGGAAGCAATATTTGCCATTGCCGAACGGGCCGGGTTTGCCAGCAAGCTTACCGGTGCCGGCGGTGGCGGATGTGCCTTTGTGCTGCTGCCGGACGGGTTTCGCGAGCTCGATTCATTCCAACGGTTGGTGGGTGCGTTAGCGGAGGCTGGCTTCCGGACGATGGAAACCACCGTCGGTACGGGGGCCGGTGTTACGCTTAGCTAACTCTGCTTCTAACGAGGGCGAAGACACTTAACACTGATTTGTTAGAGAAGATCGTTCGTTCGGGCTAAAGGTATTAAGGTTGCGGGTTAAAGCGTTTTGTTAGTAGCATCATCACTTCGACACATCTCTCTTTAAAATGATTCTATTTTTGGTATTTTCGGTTGGTTCAAATATATAAAAGCAATATAAATGAAAGGGTTTAAGTTGGAGTTAATAAATTGGGTAAAGAAAAATTGCGAAAAATGAATACTTACTCGTGGCATCTGGGAATGGGATGCGGCTTCAGGAGCTTAGGTGGTAGGTCGTCCCTCAGAAGCCCTCTTCTAAAGCCCGTGCGTAAGTACTGAAAGTTTAAAATTTCTGCTCTATCTTATGATGACTAATTCGCCTGGTATTAATCTCGTTTCCAATAGTAGATACCTCTTTAAAAGAGGGTGCAAAGTCTATCTTCGATAGTCTTCGCAGGACGACAATTCCCAGCATTTTTGTGGAAAAGTATGGCCATTTGAACCGAAACCAATTTTATACAGACGGATCCTCGTCAGAGCATCAGGGCATCGGTTTTGGAGTGTATAACATCGATTCCGAAGCATTTTTTCAACTACGCCGACCATGCTCAATATATATAGCGGAGCTCGCCGCAATCTTTTACGCCTTATTGATCATAAGTGCTTGTCCTCCAGACGAATATTTCATCTTCTCCGGCAGCTTAAGCGCTGTCCGGCAGAACTAAAGTCTTTGAAGGCCATTAAGAGCCCAGACTACTTAAGCTCCTTGTTTGAAAAATCTTTCCGAATATCTCGTGTTTGGTTGCCCGCTCTTTGCGGTATTCAAGGCAATGAAAGGGCAGATCAATTGGCCAAAAAGGGCGCTTCGGAAGGGTCTCTTTTTGATAGGCTTATCCTACCTTACGAGCACATGCGTGCTCCACAATCTCTCTGCATGGCTCGGGGGCAGCAGAGTATGTGGGACACGGATAAGCTTGGGAGGTTTTTGTATTCGATCACTCCCCAAGTTAGCTTGAAGCCCTGGTTCCAAGGCATCTCAGGAGATCGTGCGTTCATTCGAATGATGTCTAGGCTTAGGTCTAACCATTTCGCATTGGGTGCGCATCTCCAGCGTACAGGACGGGCCGACTCCAAAACATGTGGCTGCGGCCTCGGATACCATGAAGTAGATCATATTCTATGGTCTTGAACGCAGACAAGCCAGCGGGATGGAAGAACGCTGCATCTCGACACGCAGAATACTGACGATTGCATTCACAGACGAGCCCTCACTATACCGACCCTCGCTACCAACAAAACCTCGAATTTGGATGACGGAATTATTATTAACGGATCGACCGAGCTCGCCCAGGATAAAGTGCCTTTGGAGAAGGAAACCTCTCCAAACCATCGAGCATTGCATCAACTTTCGTAATTTAGTTTTAACCAATACGGCCGGGTTATACAATTCCTCTCGCTTTTACAACAAAGTGAATGAATCATCAATGCGCGCTACAAAGTTGAGTGTCTAAAATAAAAAAAAACCTTTTTTACATTATATGATGCAACACCCCTCAACCTTGTTGTACGTGTGGTGGTGGAATGGTATTTCACAATTGTGTGTGAAACACCTATCGGATGTAAACGTCACTCGGAAATACACCGACCGCTGTGCATAAAGCATGATTATTTTTCTTCCATTTCGGTGTTTCTCTGTTTTCACAATAAAATAAAATATATATTTGATTATTTTTAATGAATCGCAAAGCAATCAATCTAACCGGCCGCCAATCGTAACGACATAAACGGCGACCGATCAGCTCACCCACAATAAAACCGGACAGTCGCTGTTTTCCTCAAACAAAATCATCAGAGTTTAACCCCAAAAGAGAGTGGCGCACCCAGGCAGTGGTACGCATCGAACCACCAGAGCGCTATCAAAGGAAACCTCCTACAATGAGCTAACGAGCGTTTCGTTTAGTCAGTCAGTCAAGAAAAGAACGTATGTAGGCGTGAGATGTGACGGGAAATCGCTTATCGACAGGTTTTCCCTAGCTACCAGCCTGCTGTTGCTACTAAGAAGCATTCCCTCCCTTCGCTTATCTAGTATCGTTTGTGATTAAATGATTCCTATACCAATAATAAAATAAAAAAGAGAAAAAAAATCCTCCCATCAGTTCGCAGACGAATGTGAGACGATGGGGCCGTCATCGCCGCTGCCGCCGACTCGTGAGGGAGAAAAGAGCCGATGCTTCCACGATTGTTGAAGCTGGCCTACTACGTCTAATGCTGCTACTGCGGTTGCTAAGCGGACCGCTGGTGAAAGTACTTATCATTGTAGCCAGCGATACGCAGCAGCAAACTAAGGAACTGCAGCCGATCGCGTGTCTGCACGGCACGGATCACTATCTGCCCGTGGCAGGCCTCCATCCGCACACCGAGCTGACGCAACAGCTCGAGCAGATTGTTCACGCGCAGCTCGGGATCGTTGCCGGCACCACCATCGATCGAGCGGAACACGTTCGCGACCCAATCGAGGCTGCGCAAGTGCACGATCAAGTAGGCCACAATTTTGTCCGCTATGTCCGGTGTGATGACGCCGTTAAAGTCGAGCCCGGCGCCCGGATCGTTCTCGGCGAGCGGTGCCGGTGGCGTCGCGGCCGGTGTCATGGTCGATCGAGTGTCAGCAGCTCCCGCCGGCTGACGACTGTTGTTGAGCGATATGTAGTTCATGATGGCGTACAGACGCTGTGCCGCCGGTGGGAGCGATGCCAGCGATGATCCGTTTGCCTGCTGCTCTAGGCTCGGTTCCGTACCGAACACGGCACCATTGGCATCGGACGCGTTTATGGGCAGTGGTGGTGGTGGTGGTGTCGTCGGTAGCTGTTGGTGTCCTGCGCCGGATCTTATCACTCGAACCGTTTGGCTAACGCTTAACACCCGGGGTAATGATGGGCGATCGCTCGAAGCGTTGGATCTTTCCGTACGCGTACGATGCGCCGCATTCGGAGAGCCTACGGAAGAAAAAATTAACAAAAATTGAATCCTATTGTCACTAGACTCTCGATTTCAACACCAATTTGCAAGTCGTTATGAACGTTACACTACTTACCACCATTATGGACAGTAGACACTGCCGCCGCTACAGCGTTGTTGTACGAGGAGCTCGCGGAATACTGTAGATTCAAGTTAAAATTGAACCGACTGAAATTGCGACCCGCGCCGGACACCAGCGGCTGATCGACACCACCCGCCGTGCTGACCGCCGCGTGCGAACGTCTTCCGCTCGCCGACGGCTGCTGTTCCAGCGGTGCCGTACCGGCAGAACTGGCCATGCTTATTCCACCTACCGAACCACCATCGCCCACCACATCCTGCAGTCGGTGAAGGGTGGAAGGAGTGAAGCGATACGTCGTTGTCTTCACCTTGTAAGTCCGCTCGCCTTTCGATTTGAAGCACTCTTCCGTGCGGCGCTGATTTACCGTCGATTCAAGGGTGCGGGAAAATGGTTCCGTGCTCAGATCGAACCTGGGCGAAGGGTTGACGATCGTCTTTACCGACACGTTTACGATCGGGTCCACGCCCGTCGGTTCGACGGTTGCCTTGCCAGTCGGCGTCGATTGATCAGCTGGTGCGAGCTTGTCGGCCGCAAGCGAAGGCTCCACCAGTTCCGGCACGAGTTGATCACAGTTAGGGCGTGGCCGTCGGAACCGACGCAGGATCTGTTCCAGCTCGGTGCGTACCTCCCAAGCCGTCAAGCGATCGTCCGGGTTCAGGGTCAGCATACTTTTGATGAGATTTTTTGTCTCTTGCGTCGTGTTGAAACCGCTGGAAGGAAAGCAGCAAACCTTGCTTAGCATTTGCTGAAACCGCCCCAATCCCTCATGCTCACGTTACCTCGGAATGGTGTAATCCGCCTCACGAATCTTCCGGAACAGTGCTGACGGCGTAGTGTCCAGAAACGGAAACTTGCCGTACACGATCGTGTACAGGATGACGCCGAGCGCCCACATGTCGGACGGTTTGCCCCGGTACGGCTTACCACCCAGCACGTCGGGCGAAATGTACGCCGGACTGCCGCGCTGATCGAACAAACATTCCTGCTCGTTCATGAGATGCTTGCCGAGGAAAAAGTTGGTCAGCACGATGCGCCCCGTACGCCGGTCGAGCACAATGTTGTTCAGCTTAAGGTCTCGGTGGATGATGTTGCGGGCGTGCAGCTGTTCGACCACCTTCACTACCTCGTAGAACAGCCCCAGCGCTCTCCGTTCGCTAAGCCGCGTTACCGAGATGTGACGCTGCAGGCTAATGTACGCGGACGATTCGTCACAGAATTCGTGCGCATGAACACAATCCAGCACGAGTATCAACCGACGGCGGATGCGGCCGGTGTAGATCGATTGCACCGTTCCATCGTTGCCCCGCTCGATCTGACGCTCCTCGAACGCGTAATCGCTGAAAAATCCGTGCTGATGAATCACACCGTCCAGATCGTCCAGCATCGAGAGCAGCGTGAACTCGTTGTGCAGCAGCACCTTGCCCTGCAGCGTTTCTTTGTCCACTATTTCCGTCTCCGGATCGAAGCTGAGTATCTGCAAAGACAGAACAACAGTTAGCTCCACCGACATAACCTAATTAACGGTTCTGCGTCCCGCTCATACCTTCAGCAGATAGAACTCATTGGTGCCCTGTTTGCGGGCCAGATACTGCGTCTGTGGCACACCCGGACTCGTGCCCAGCTCGTACCCGAGCACAAAGTCACCCGCCTTCCGGCAACGCTTCCGTTCCACCAGTGTACCGTAGCGAGGGATTTCACAATCGAGCAATACCGCACCACCATCCGGTGCGGCACCGTCCGCGATCCCCGTGCCCTGCCCATCGTCGATCGTCGGTACCTGCTGGTCCGGCCGGAACTTCTTCGGACGGAAACCGTTGCCACTGTCCGCCGTTTGCCGCTTGCCAAGCTGCTTGCATGCCTGGTTCATGTCAACCCGGAACGTGTCGCGCGCGAGTGAGAGAGATGATGTAAACCGTACCCGACGGTGGTGTAATGCGGTGCGCGGTGCTGCAAGCCTTTTAACTACCAAACCCCCAACTGGCGTTCCTGCGTGGGGTGGGCGTATCGCTTCGTCTCGCTCACTCTTACGCACCGTGATTGGCTTGGCTGCGGAACACGATCACCACCGCGGAAGTGCACAGCCAAAGCACATTCGACGCAATTGTTGCACACACACGCACACACTCGCCCGCGCACCTCGGATCAGCTTCCCCACCGCCTCGCAAACAGCTGTCGAACCGACAAACGGCGTATTATAAGTGGTCCCGGGAAGCCAGATTGTGTGCGGGATGGAATAGGAAGTCGGGAAAGTTAAACGGGAAAGCGAATGAGCGTCACGAAATTTGGGCCAGTTATTTCGACAGCTGTTGAAAACAAAACACTGTGGTCGACCGGCCCGGTCATGCCGGTTGAGCGTCATGTGACGTTTCGTGGAATGGTCCTTTGTATTCATAAACGCAGTTTGAAGGAGAAGTTCGTGTAAAATGCTTTTTTAGAGATTTTTTGTAACTAAAATCGATGTGAAGCTTTCAAAACGATAAAAATAATATTTTAGAGCGTTTCAGGCAAGTTTTTCGACAAAACATGTGGTTTAAAAGCAGGAAAAAAGGTTGAGGGGTAGGAATGTAACATTTTTACGATCCAATTGATTTGAGTTGACAGTTGAACAAAGTGCTTTGTTTACAACCAAAATAGGAAGGAATGGATAAAGAAAACTACAAATTATACGCTAAATGTGGTTTGTGACGCCAGGATAGCATTACAATAAGCATATATGCATGAAAGGATGAAAAGTTTCGCAATGTATTGGCAGCTGGAGATATAGTACATAGTTTGGTTCTAAGACGGTGCTTAAGATGATTTCTGAGCATCAAAGTGCCACCACGGCGGAGAGTCGAAAATGCATTCATGAAAAGGGGAAAGGGAAAGGACAAGATAGGGCAAAAGGATTTTTGGATTGTTCAACATCCTCAAGTGTCAGCTGATGTCTTGTGCGATGCTTATTTGGCAGAGGTTTCTACTTCGAAACTGCGCAGTAATGATGAATCGGCTCTAGGAGGGAAACTTGAATCAAAAGAATCGTCGTAGGCTGGAATTCCAAAACAATCGCTCGATTCAAATCTGATTGATTTCTCTAGTTAATACGACCAATACGATAGGCAAACGCTCAATAAGTTATGCTATTTGCGTATAACCTGAGGTATATCGGCGATCGCTTACCGCAAACAACGAATTCTTCAATTGCGGAACAGTTTAAAACGTTGCCTCTTCTAGCGTCCTTACTTCACGAAAAGGGGCAAAATGATAATTAGCATGTTGGAAAGGTTTTCATTAAAAATTCTGCAAGAAAAGTACACCGAGTTTCAGAAGCGTTCTAAGCGCTATTCCGGAATGGAAACACTGGCACTCCTCAAGCTATTTCCAGTGCTCTTTTCCACTTCCGGTCGGAGCATTGTTCCACCAGCGTTGGCCTTCATTGGAGAAATTCTTACACGTTTTCTGGTCCGGGATCGGCGCCATATTACTCGTGGTTTACTGCTGGTAACAACCGTACTGGAGTGTGGTGAACGTTCGAAATGTTTTCTTCCATCGGCCGTTATCTTTCCATCCGGCGTACTTGAACAGGCTTGTCCGGAAGCAAGCTTAGCTTCTCTCACAACAATGAGGCAACCATTGGCACTATTTTCTGCTTCATACTGCATTGGAAGCTATTGCTGAGAGCAGTGCTGAGGTTCTGCCAACCGAACACCGAAAATAACTCCTTTTTTAAATTTTGGTAGGGCGAACTAAAACTGCTGGATCGAAAGAAAAGGTTAAGAAAATAAGATCGTGAGGAAAGGGGTACATATGAACCACTATTAAATTAATCTAAGCATACGACATACATGACAAGTAGTACTTAAAGTGTTATAATATGTTATATAATCATAGCTGCAATACTACTCCACTACGACTAAGGTAGCCCACCAAAGAATGTACTCACTTCAAGCTGGCGCTAGAGAGGTCCATCTTTCATCACCAACTGGAATCTTCGATTAAACTCGAGTTGAGGCTAATTTATGTAGGAGAAGCATACCTGCGAACCTCGTTCGCTTGTGTTAGCTCCGGTTGGCTGGTAACGTCGTGAGAATAACACCTGACGACCCATGACAAACTTCTGCTAGAGGTCAAGACTGCGAGGCGGTTTTTCACCATTATTACAATAGCCGAGAGCACGCACTTTTTGATTTTTGCAATTTTTATTCATAAAAAAATATTTGTTCGAATCCTATCGCTTTTCGATTTCTTACCTTTATGTTATTCTTCTTGTGTGTTTCTAGTTGGTTTGTTTGTTCATTCCTTCTTTTTTTTTTTGCTTATGCTTATTTCGCTTCACTTTATGCGTTTAATGGTTGCTTTTTCTCTCTTCCTTTTAGCATTTCAATAACTTCATTTCATTTCTGTTCGAGTTTAGCAAATATATAATGGATTGATTGGTAATATAGGTTGTTTTTGCTTGTTTGTTTTGTGGTTTGCTTTGCATCTCTCACTAACTTTAATGCTTTCGCGCTTCTACTGCTGGTTTGCGTTCTTGCTTAAACGTTTGTATCACTAGTTGTAAGTAGTTTTCTGGTTCCCAGTTGTGTTTTTAGTTTTGTTTTTAAGTTTGCTTGTGGGATGTGCTTTTAGCAGCTTTTGTGTGTTTGTTGTAATTTCATTTTCTCCCCAACACCGTTCCGGTCGGCACGTAATTCAATTGTAAGTAAGATTGCGTTTGGTTCGTGCGTTTATGCAACTATTTTTACTTCCTCTTGTGTTGAAGAAAGCTCTAGAAAAACAAATACAAACTAATATTACTTTGTAAATTAGCCCCGGAAACGGGTTTTCCCACGCGGGGACACATCCTTCCTTTGGTACCTGGTACAAGCGTGGCAGAGTAGAACTCGTCCTTAGGAATACTGTGTGTCCTCTGCAAGTCCTGGCGCATTTTTTTGGGGGGTATCGCAAACATAACATTTGTTCGATGTGTGTTAGGAGCGCGTTGGGAAACATGGTTTCATTAAACTCTTCTAAATTAACGTTCCCGTCGAGAGGCTTGAGCTGGCCGTTTGTAAGAGTATGAGTGCAGGGCTCAGTTTTTCATTCTGTCTCTCGTCTTGGGGAAGATTTTTTAATGGCCGTCACGCATTCTATTGGGTATAATGATAAAGAGTTTTTTTCGGAGCTCTATGCTCGTACTTCTACGAAGATTGAAACGGGTGAAAATACTACCATTATTGGTGCTTCCTTACATCACGATGGCTAGTGGGCTCCAAAACGGCTCCTGCTCTACGGTTCGTTTTGTGAGGACGTGGAACTGGTGAAGAAGGGCCGCAGAAGGGTTTAAAGGGCGGCGGCAGGCTTTGGTAAGCTCTGCCTTAACTCTGAATTTAACGCTCTACATCAGTCACTACAGCTCGCATGTGTTGCCCCTATCGCTCTCTATGGCTGCTCACTAAGATTCACCGTCTTTTTTTCATGTTTCATTTGCTTTTGTATTGAATTGTTTTTCTTGTGTTAATTTTGGTTTTGTTTCTTGATTTAATTTATTGAGATCTAGTAGTTTTGCTTTAGATTCTTCTTTTAAATAGTTGTGATTTGTTGTTTCTGTCCAGTGTTTCTTTCTGTCTTCTCCCTTCCTTTTGTATGTACACATGTTAAGGCATTCGTGCAAAAATTGAAGCATTTTTCATTTTGTTTTTTAAATTACTTTTTCACGTTTGTATCTCACACTACTCCGGTTCGCCGTAATTGCTCTTGCTTGCTTTTTTCTTAACTTTTTACCCTTTTTTAACCCTACTCACTTGTACAATGCAACCAGCGCCAACCGCTTGCTAATATTGTGTAGATTTTGAAAATCTGTCTTTACCGTTAATGCTTGCATTCATTCAGGCGCTTTGTCTTGCGGTTGTGTATAAATATAATATGTGCGTGTGTGTGTGTGTTTCACCTTTTGTGTTTCCCTTCCCCCCTTTTAGTTTCACTTCGGTAAGTTCAATTTTTAACTCTTCCCTCTTAAACGTATCGCTCAAAGTTTAACCATTCGCTTACCGTTTCGTCAGCTTTAGCTTAGCGGATTACGACTGTTTTTCTTTAAAAAATAATATTAGTACACTCTAGTGGTGGAAGAGAAGGAAA
>NW_023405024.1:35000-57370 GCF_013141755.1 Anopheles stephensi | reverse complement strand
GCATTTCATACGTAAAATAAGACACTTTCAGGGCTAAATTAAGTAAAAAGTGCTAATATTTACAATTTTAACAGCATTTCATACGTAAAATAAGACACTTTCAGGCTAAATTAAGTAAAAAGTGCTAATATTACAATTTTAAAAGCATTTCATACGTAAAATAAAACACTTTCAGGCTAAATTAAGTAAAAAGTGCTAATATTTACAATTTTAACAGCATTTCATACGTAAAATAAGACACTTTCAGGCTAAATTAAGTAAAAAGTGCTAATATTTACAATTTAAACAGCATTCATACGTAAAATAAAACACTTTCAGGCTAAATAAGTAAAAGTGCTAATATTTACAATTTTAACCAGCATTTCATACGTAAAATAAGACACTTTCAGGCTAAATTAAGTAAAAAGTGCTAATATTTACAATTTTAACAGCATTTCATACGTAAAATAAGACACTTTCAGGCTAAATTAAGTAAAAAGGTGCTAATATTACAATTTTAACAGCATTTCATACGTAAAAATAAAGACACTTTCAGGCTAAATTAAGTAAAAAGTGCTAATATTTACAATTTTAACAGCATTTCATACGTAAAATAAGACACTTTCAGGCTAAATTAAGTAAAAAGTGCTAATCATTTAAATTCTTAACAGCATTTCATACGTAAAATAAGAACCACTTTCAGGCTAAATTAAGTAAAAAGTGCAATATTACTATTTTAACAGCATTTCATACGTAAAATAAGACACTTTCAGGCTAAATAAAGTAAAAAGTGCTAATATTTACAATTTTAACAGCATTTCATACGTAAAATAAGACACTTTCAGGCTAAATTAAGTAAAAAGTGCTAATATTTACAATTTTAACAGCATTTATACGTAATAATAAGACACTTTCAGGCTAAATTAAGTAAAAAGTGCTAATATTTACAATTTTAACAGCATTTCATACGTAAAATAAGACACTTTCAGGCTAAATTAAGTAAAAAGTGCTAATATTTACAATTTTACCGCATTTCATACGTAAAATAAGACACTTTCAGGCTAAATTAAGTAAAAAGTGCTAATATTTACAATTTTAACAGCATTTCATACGTAAAATAAGACACTTTCAGGCTAAATTAAGTAAAAAGTGCTAATATTTACAATTTTAACAGCATTTCATACGTAAAATAAGACACTTTCAGGCTAAATTAAGTAAAAAGTGCTATATTTACAATTTTACAGCATTTCATACGTAAAATAAGACACTTTCAGGCTAAATTAAGTAAAAAGTGCTAATATTTAATTTTAACAGCATTTCATACGTAAAATAAGACACTTTCAGGCTAAATTAAGTAAAAAGTGCTAATATTTACAATTTTAACAGCATTTCATACGTAAAATAAGAACACTTTCAGGCTAAATTAAGTAAAAAGTGCTAATATTTACAATTTTAACAGCATTTCATACGTAAAATAAGACACTTTCAGGCTAATTAAGTAAAAACGTGCTAATCTTGCATTTCAATACGGTAAAATAAAACACTTTCAGGCTAAATTAAGTAAAAAGTGCTAATATTTACAATTTTAACAAGCATTTCATACGTAAAATAAAGACACTTTCAGGCTAAATTAAGTAAAAAGTGTAATATTTACAATTTAACAGCATTTCATACGTAAAATAAGACACTTTCAGGCTAAATTAAGTAAAAAGTGCTAATATTTACAATTTTAACAGCATTTCATACGTAAAATAAGACACTTTCAGGCTAAATTAAGTAAAAAGTGCTAATATTTACAATTTTAACAGCATTTCATACGTAAAATAAGACACTTTCAGGCTAAATTAAGTAAAAAGTGCTAATATTACAATTTAAACAGCATTTCATACGTAAAATAAGACACTTTCAGGCTAAATTAAGTAAATAGTGCTAATATTTACAATTTTAACAGCATTTCATACGTAAAATAAGACACTTTCAGGCTAAATTAAGTAAAAAGTGCTAATATTTACAATTTTAACAGCATTTCATAACGTAAATAAGAACACTTTCAGGCTAATTAAGTAAAAAGTGCTAATATTTACAATTTAAACACATTTCATACGTAAAATAAGACACTTTCAGGCTAATTAATAAAAAAAGTGATTCTAATATTTACAATTTAACAGCATTCATATAACGTAAATAAGACACTTTCAGGCTAAATAAGTACAGTGACAATCTTTGCATTTTCATACGTAAAATAAGACACTTTCAGGCTAAATAAGTAAAAAAGTGCTAATATTACAATTTTAACAGCATTTCATACGTAAAATAAGACACTTTCAGGCTAAATTAAGTAAAAAGTGCTAATATTTACAATTTTAACAGCATTTCATACGTAAAATAAGACACTTTCAGGCTAAATTAAGTAAAAGTGCTAATATTTACAATTTTAACAGCATTTCATACGTAAAATAAGACACTTTCAGGCTAAATTAAGTAAAAAGTGCTAATATTTACAATTTTAACAGCATTTCATACGTAAAATAAGACACTTTCAGGCTAAATTAAGTAAAAAGTGCTAATATTACAATTTTAACAGCATTTCATACGTAAAATAAAACACTTCAGGCTAAATTAAGTAAAAAGTGCTAATATTTACAATTTTAACAGCATTTCATACGTAAATAAAACACTTTCAGGCTAAATTAAGTAAAAAGTGCTAATATTTACAATTTTAACAGCATTTCATACGTAAAATAAGACACTTTCAGGCTAAATTAAGTAAAAAGTGCTAATATTTACAATTTAACAGCATTTCATACGTAAAATAAGACACTTTCAGGCTAAATTAAGTAAAAACGTGACAATCTTTGCATTTCATACGTAAAATAAAACACTTTCAGGCTAAATTAAGTAAAAGTGCTAATATTTACAATTTTAACAGCATTTCATACGTAAAATAGACACTTTCAGGCTAAATTAAGTAAAAAAGTGCTAATATTTACAATTTTAAACAGCATTTCATACGTAAAATAAAACACTTTCAGGCTAAATTAAGTAAAAGTGCTAATATTTACAATTTTACAGCATTTCATACGTAAAATAAGACACTTTCAGGCTAAATTAAGTAAAACGTGACAATCTTTGCATTTCATACGTAAAATAAAACACTTTCAGGCTAAATTAAGTAAAAAGTGCTAATATTTACAATTTTAACAGCATTTCATACGTAAAATAAGACACTTTCAGGCTAAATTAAGTAAAAAGTGCTAATATTTACAATTTAACAGCATTGCATACGTAAAATAAAACACTTTCAGGCTAAATTAAGTAAAAGTGCTAATATTTACAATTTTTAACAGCATTTCATACGTAAAATAAAACACTTTCAGGCTAAATTAAGTAAAAAGTGCTAATATTTACAATTTTAACAGCATTTCATGCGTAAAATAAACACTTTCAGGCTAAATTAGTAAAAGTGCTAATATTTACAATTTTAACAGCCATTTCATACGTAAAATAAGAACTTTCAGGCTAAAATTAAGTAAAAAGTGCTATATTTTACAATTTTAACAGCATTTCATACGTAAAATAAGACACTTTCAGGCTAAATTAAGTAAAAGTGCTAATATTTACAATTTTAACAGCATTTCATACGTAAAATAAGACACTTTCAGGCTAAATTAAGTAAAAAGTGCTAATATTTACATTTTTAACAGCATTTCATACGTAAAATAAGACACTTTCAGGCTAATTAAGTAAAACGTGACAATCTTTGCATTTCATACGTAAAATAAACACTTTCAGGCTAAATTAAGTAAAAAGTGCTAATATTTACAATTTTAACAGCATTTCATACGTAAAATAAGACACTTTCAGGCTAAATTAAGTAAAAAGTGCTAATATTTACAATTTTAACAGCATTTCATACGTAAAATAAGACACTTTCAGGCTAAATTAAGTAAAAAGTGCTAATATTTACAATTTTAACAGCATTTCATACGTAAAATAAGACACTTTCAGGCTAAATTAAGTAAAAAGTGCTAATATTTACAATTTTAACAGCATTTCATACGTAAAATAAGACACTTTCAGGCTAAATTAAGTAAAAAGTGCTAATATTTACAATTTTAACAGCATTTCATACGTAAAATAAGACACTTTCAGGCTAAATTAAGTAAAAAGTGCTAATATTTACAATTTTAACAGCATTTCATACGTAAAATAAGACACTTTCAGGCTAAATTAAGTAAAAAGTGCTAATATTTACAATTTTACAGCATTTCATACGTAAAATAAGACACTTTCAGGCTAAATTAAGTAAAAAACGTGACAATCTTTGCATTTCATACGTAAAATAAAACACTTTCAGGCTAAATTAAGTAAAAAGTGCTAATATTTACAATTTTAACAGCATTTCATACGTAAAATAAGACACTTCAGGCTAAATTAAGTAAAAAGTGCTAATATTTACAATTTTACAGCATTTCATACGTAAAATAAGACACTTTCAGGCTAAATTAAGTAAAAAGTGCTAATATTTACAATTTTAACAGCATTTCATACGTAAAATAAGACACTTTCAGGCTAAATTAAGTAAAAAGTGCTAATATTTACAATTTTAACAGCATTTCATACGTAAAATAAGACACTTTCAGGCTAAATTAAGTAAAAAGTGCTAATATTTACAATTTTAACAGCATTTCATACGTAAAATAAGACACTTCAGGCTAAATTAAGTAAAAAGTGCTAATATTTACAATTTTAACAGCATTTCATACGTAAATAAGACACTTTCAGGCTAAATTAAGTAAAAAGTGCTAATATTTACAATTTTAACAGCATTTCATACGTTAAATAAGACACTTTCAGGCTAAATTAAGTAAAAACGTGACAATCTTTGCATTTCATACGTAAAATAAAACACTTTCAGGCTAAATTAAGTAAAAAGTGCTAATATTTACAATTTTAACAGCATTTCATACGTAAAATAAGACACTTTCAGGCTAAATTAAGTAAAAAGTGCTAATATTTACAATTTTAACAGCATTTCATACGTAAATAAGACACTTTCAGGTAAATTAAGTAAAAACGTGACAATCTTTGCATTTCATACGTAAAATAAACACTTTCAGGCTAAATTAAGTAAAAGTGCTAATATTTACAATTTTAACAGCATTTCATACGTAAAATAAGACACTTTCAGGCTAAATTAAGTAAAAACGTGACAATCTTTGCATTTCATACGTAAAATAAAACACTTTCAGGCTAAATTAAGTAAAAAGTGCTAATATTTACAATTTTAACAGCATTTCATACGTAAAATAAGACACTTTCAGGCTAAATTAAGTAAAAAGTGCTAATATTTACAATTTTAACAGCATTTCATACGTAAATAAGACACTTTCAGGCTAAATTAAGTAAAAAGTGCTAATATTTACAATTTTAACAGCATTTCATACGTAAAATAAAACACTTTCAGGCTAAATTAAGTAAAAAGTGCTAATATTTACAATTTTAACAGCATTTCATACGTAAAATAAGACACTTTCAGGCTAAATTAAGTAAATAGTGCTAATATTTACAATTTTAACAGCATTTCATACGTAAAATAAACACTTTCAGGCTAAATTAAGTAAAAAGTGCTAATATTTACAATTTTAACAGCATTTCATACGTAAAATAAGACACTTTCAGGCTAGATTAAGTAAAAAGTGCTAATATTTACAATTTTAACAGCATTTCATACGTAAAATAAGACACTTTCAGGCTAAATTAAGTAAAAAAGTGCTAATATTTACAATTTTAACAGCATTTCATACGTAAAATAAGACACTTTCAGGCTAAATTAAGTAAAACGTGACAATCTTTGCATTTCATACGTAAAATAAAACACTTTCAGGCTAAATTAAGTAAAAAGTGCTAATATTTACAATTTTAACAGCATTTCATACGTAAAATAAAACACTTTCAGGCTAAATTAAGTAAAAAGTGCTAATATTTACAATTTTAACAGCATTTCATACGTAAAATAAGACACTTTCAGGCTAAATTAAGTAAAAAGTGCTAATATTTACAATTTTAACAGCATTTCATACGTAAAATAAGACACTTCAGGCTAAATTAAGTAAAAACGTGACAATCTTTGCATTTCATACGTAAAATAAAACACTTTCAGGCTAAATTAAGTAAAAAGTGCTAATATTTACAATTTAACAGCATTTCATACGTAAAATAAGACACTTTCAGGCTAAATTAAGTAAAAAGTGCTAATATTTACAATTTTAACAGCATTTCATACGTAAAATAAGACACTTTCAGGCTAAATTAAGTAAAAAGTGCTAATATTTACAATTTTAACAGCATTTCATACGTAAAATAAAACACTTTCAGGCTAAATTAAGTAAAAAGTGCTAATATTTACAATTTTAACAGCATTTCATACGTAAAATAAAACACTTTCAGGCTAAATTAAGTAAAAAGTGCTAATATTTACAATTTTTAACAGCATTTCATACGTAAAATAAGACACTTTCAGGCTAAATTAAGTAAAAAGTGCTAATATTTTACAATTTTAACAGCATTTCATACGTAAAATAAGACACTTTCAGGCTAAATTAAGTAAAAAGTGCTAATATTTACAATTTTAACAGCATTTCATACGTAAAATAAGACACTTTCAGGCTAAATTAAGTAAAAAGTGCTAATATTTACAATTTTAACAGCATTTCATACGTAAAATAAGACACTTTCAGGCTAAATTAAGTAAAAACGTGACAATCTTTGCATTTCATACGTAAAATAAAACACTTTCAGGCTAAATTAAGTAAAAAGTGCTAATATTTACAATTTTAACAGCATTTCATACGTAAAATAAGACACTTTCAGGCTAAATTAAGTAAAAAGTGCTAATATTTACAATTTTTAACAGCATTTCATACGTAAAATAAGACACTTTCAGGCTAAATTAAGTAAAACGTGACAATCTTTGCATTTCATACGTAAAATAAAACACTTTCAGGCTAAATTAAGTAAAAAGTGCTAATATTTACAATTTAACAGCATTTCATACGTAAATAAAACACTTTCAGGCTAAATTAAGTAAAAAGTGCTAATATTTACAATTTTAACAGCATTTCATACGTAAAATAAACAACTTTCAGGCTAAATTAAGTAAAAGTGCTAATATTTACAATTTTAACAGCATTTCATACGTAAAATAAGACACTTTCAGGCTAAATTAAGTAAAAAGTGCTAATATTTACAATTTTAAACAGCATTTCATACGTAAAATAAGACACTTTCAGGCTAAATTAAGTAAAAACGTGACAATCTTTGCATTTCATACGTAAAATAAAACACTTTCAGGCTAAATTAAGTAAAAAGTGCTAATATTTACAATTTTAACAGCATTTCTACGTAAAATAAGACACTTTCAGGCTAAATTAAGTAAAAAGTGCTAATATTTACAATTTAACAGCATTTCATACGTAAATAAGACACTTTCAGGCTAAATTAAGTAAAAAGTGCTAATATTTACAATTTTAACAGCATTTCATACGTAAAATAAGACACTTCAGGCTAAATTAAGTAAAAGTGCTAATATTTACAATTTTTAACAGCATTTCATACGTAAAATAAGACACTTTCAGGCTAAATTAAGTAAAAAGTGCTAATATTTACAATTTTAACAGCATTTCATACGTAAAATAAACACTTTCAGGCTAAATTAAGTAAAAAGTGCTAATATTACAATTTTAACAGCATTTCATACGTAAAATAAAAACACTTTCAGGCTAAATTAAGTAAAAGTGCTAATATTTACAATTTAACAGCATTTCATACGTAAAATAAGACACTTTCAGGCTAAATTAAGTAAAAGTGCTAATATTTACAATTTAACAGCATTTCATACGTAAAATAAGACACTTTCAGGCTAAATTAAGTAAAAACGTGACAATCTTTGCATTTCATACGTAAAATAAGACACTTTCAGGCTAAATTAAGTAAAAAGTGCTAATATTTACAATTTAACAGCATTTCATACGTAAAATAAGACACTTTCAGGCTAAATTAAGTAAAAAGTGCTAATATTTACAATTTTAACAGCATTTCATACGTAAATAAAACACTTTCAGGCTAAATTAAGTAAAAAGTGCTAATATTTACAATTTTAACAGCATTTCATACGTAAAATAAGACACTTTCAGGCTAAATTAAGTAAAAAGTGCTAATATTTACAATTTTAACAGCATTTCATACGTAAAATAAGACACTTTCAGGCTAAATTAAGTAAAAACGTGACAATCTTTGCATTTCATACGTAAAATAAAACACTTTCAGGCTAAATTAAGTAAAAAGTGCTAATATTTACAATTTTAACAGCATTTCATACGTAAAATAAGACACTTTCAGGCTAAATTAAGTAAAAAGTGCTAATATTTACAATATTAACAGCATTTCATACGTAAATAAGACACTTTCAGGCTAAATTAAGTAAAAAGTGCTAATATTTACAATTTTAACAGCATTTCATACGTAAAATAAAACACTTTCAGGCTAAATTAAGTAAAAAGTGCTAATATTTACAATTTTAACAGCATTTCATACGTAAAATAAGACACTTTCAGGCTAAATTAAGTAAAAAGTGCTAATATTTACAATTTTAACAGCATTTCATACGTAAAATAAAACACTTTCAGGCTAAATTAAGTAAAAAGTGCTAATATTTACAATTTTAACAGCATTTCATACGTAAAATAAAACACTTTCAGGCTAAATTAAGTAAAAAGTGCTAATATTTACAATTTTAACAGCATTTCATACGTAAAATAAGACACTTTCAGGCTAAATTAAGTAAAAAGTGCTAATATTTACAATTTTAACAGCATTTCATACGTAAAATAAGACACTTTCAGGCTAAATTAAGAAAAACGTGACAATCTTGCATTTCATACGTAAAATAAAACACTTTCAGGCTAAATTAAGTAAAAAGTGCTAATATTTACAATTTTAACAGCATTTCATACGTAAAATAAGACACTTTCAGGCTAAATTAAGTAAAAAGTGCTAATATTTACAATTTTAACAGCATTTCATACGTAAAATAAGACACTTTCAGGCTAAATTAAGTAAAAACGTGACAATCTTTGCATTTCATACGTAAAATAAAACACTTTCAGGCTAAATTAAGTAAAAAGTGCTAATATTTACAATTTTAACAGCATTTCATACGTAAAATAAGACACTTTCAGGCTAAATTAAGTAAAAAGTGCTAATATTTACAATTTTAACAGCATTTCATACGTAAAATAAAACACTATCAGGCTAAATTAAGTAAAAAGTGCTAATATTTACAATTTTAACAGCATTTCATACGTAAAATAAGACACTTTCAGGCTAAATTAAGTAAAAAGTGCTAATATTTACAATTTTAAAAGCATTTCATACGTAAAATAAGACACTTTCAGGCTAAATTAAGTAAAAACGTGACAATCTTTGCATTTCATACGTAAAATAAAACACTTTCAGGCTAAATTAAGTAAAAAGTGCTAATATTTACAATTTTAACAGCATTTCATACGTAAAATAAAACACTTTCAGGCTAAATTAAGTAAAAAGTGCTAATATTTACAATTTTTAACAGCATTTCATACGTAAAATAAGACACTTTCAGGCTAAATTAAGTAAAAAGTGCTAATATTTACAATTTTAACAGCATTTCATACGTAAAATAAGACACTTTCAGGCTAAATTAAGTAAAAACGTGACAATCTTTGCATTTCATACGTAAAATAAAACACTTTCAGGCTAAATTAAGTAAAAAGTGCTAATATTTACAATTTTAACAGCATTTCATACGTAAAATAAGACACTTTCAGGCTAAATTAAGTAAAAAGTGCTAATATTTACAATTTTAACAGCATTTCATACGTAAAATAAAACACTTTCAGGCTAAATTAAGTAAAAAGTGCTAATATTTACAATTTTAACAGCATTTCATACGTAAAATAAGACACTTTCAGGCTAAATTAAGTAAAAAGTGCTAATATTTACAATTTTAACAGCATTTCATACGTAAAATAAGACACTTTCAGGCTAAATTAAGTAAAAACGTGACAATCTTTGCATTTCATACGTAAAATAAAACACTTTCAGGCTAAATTAAGTAAAAAGTGCTAGTATTTACAATTTTAACAGCATTTCATACGTAAAATAAGACACTTTCAGGCTAAATTAAGTAAAAAGTGCTAATATTTACAATTTTAACAGCATTTCATACGTAAAATAAGACACTTTCAGGCTAAATTAAGTAAAAAGTGCTAATATTTACAATTTTAACAGCATTTCATACGTAAAATAAGACACTTTCAGGCTAATTAAGTAAAAAGTGCTAATATTTACAATTTTAACAGCATTTCATACGTAAAATAAGACACTTTCAGGCTAAATTAAGTAAAAAGTGCTAATATTTACAATTTTAACAGCATTTCATACGTAAAATAAGACACTTTCAGGCTAATTAAGTAAAAACGTGACAATCTTTGCATTTCATACGTAAAATAAACACTTTCAGGCTAAATTAAGTAAAAAGTGCTAATATTTACAATTTTAACAGCATTTCATACGTAAATAAAACACTTTCAGGCTAAATTAAGTAAAAAGTGCTAATATTTACAATTTTAACAGCATTTCATACGTAAAATAAGACACTTTCAGGCTAAATTAAGTAAAAAGTGCTAATATTTACAATTTTAACAGCATTTCATACGTAAAATAAGACACTTTCAGGCTAAATTAAGTAAAAACGTGACAATCTTTGCATTTCATACGTAAAATAAAACACTTTCAGGCTAAATTAAGTAAAAAGTGCTAATATTTACAATTTTAACAGCATTTCATACGTAAAATAAGACACTTTCAGGCTAAATTAAGTAAAAAGTGCTATTATTTACAATATTAACAGCATTTCATACGTAAAATAAAACACTTTCAGGCTAAATTAAGTAAAAAGTGCTAATATTTACAATTTTAACAGCATTTCATACGTAAAATAAGACACTTTCAGGCTAAATTAAGTAAAAAGTGCTAATATTTACAATTTTAACAGCATTTCATACGTAAAATAAGACACTTTCAGGCTAAATTAAGTAAAAAGTGCTATTATTTACAATATTAACAGCATTTCATACGTAAAATAAAACACTTTCAGGCTAAATTAAGTAAAAAGTGCTATTATTTACAATTTTAACAGCATTTCATACGTAAAATAAGACACTTTCAGGCTAAATTAAGTAAAAAGTGCTATTATTTACAATATTAACAGCATTTCATACGTAAAATAAAACACTTCAGGCTAAATTAAGTAAAAAGTGCTAATATTTACAATTTTAACAGCATTTCATACGTAAAATAAGACACTTTCAGGCTAAATTAAGTAAAAAGTGCTAATATTTACAATTTTAACAGCATTTCATACGTAAAATAAAACACTTTCAGGCTAAATTAAGTAAAAAGTGCTAATATTTACAATTTTAACAGCATTTCATACGTAAAATAAGACACTTTCAGGCTAAATTAAGTAAAAAGTGCTAATATTTACAATTTTAACAGCATTTCATACGTAAAATAAGACACTTTCAGGCTAAATTAAGTAAAAACGTGACAATCTTTGCATTTCATACGTAAAATAAAACACTTTCAGGCTAAATTAAGTAAAAAGTGCTAATATTTACAATTTTAACAGCATTTCATACGTAAAATAAGACACTTTCAGGCTAAATTAAGTAAAAAGTGCTAATATTTACAATTTTAACAGCATTTCATACGTAAAATAAAACACTTTCAGGCTAAATTAAGTAAAAAGTGCTAATATTTACAATTTTAACAGCATTTCATACGTAAAATAAGACACTTTCAGGCTAAATTAAGTAAAAAGTGCTAATATTTACAATTTTAACAGCATTTCATACGTAAAATAAGACACTTTCAGGCTAAATTAAGTAAAAAGTGCTAATATTTACAATTTAACAGCATTTCATACGTAAAATAAAACACTTTCAGGCTAAATTAAGTAAAAAGTGCTAATATTTACAATTTTAACAGCATTTCATACGTAAAATAAGACACTTTCAGGCTAAATTAAGTAAAAAGTGCTAATATTTACAATTTTAACAGCATTTCATACGTAAAATAAGACACTTTCAGGCTAAATTAAGTAAAAACGTGACAATCTTTGCATTTCATACGTAAAATAAAACACTTTCAGGCTAAATTAAGTAAAAAGTGCTAATATTTACAATTTTAACAGCATTTCATACGTAAAATAAAACACTTTCAGGCTAAATTAAGTAAAAAGTGCTAAAATTTACAATTTTAACAGCATTTCATACGTAAAATAAGACACTTTCAGGCTAAATTAAGTAAAAAGTGCTAATATTTACAATTTTAACAGCATTTCATACGTAAAATAAAACACTTTCAGGCTAAATTAAGTAAAAAGTGCTAATATTTACAATTTTAACAGCATTTCATACGTAAAATAAGACACTTTCAGGCTAAATTAAGTAAAAAGTGCTAATATTTACAATTTTAACAGCATTTCATACGTAAAATAAGACACTTTCAGGCTAAATTAAGTAAAAAGTGCTAATATTTACAATTTTAACAGCATTTCATACGTAAAATAAAACACTTTCAGGCTAAATTAAGTAAAAAGTGCTAATATTTACAATTTTAACAGCATTTCATACGTAAAATAAGACACTTTCAGGCTAAATTAAGTAAAAAGTGCTAATATTTACAATTTTAACAGCATTTCATACGTAAAATAAGACACTTTCAGGCTAAATTAAGTAAAAACGTGACAATCTTTGCATTTCATACGTAAAATAAAACACTTTCAGGCTAAATTAAGTAAAAAGTGCTAATATTTACAATTTTAACAGCATTTCATACGTAAAATAAGACACTTTCAGGCTAAATTAAGTAAAAAGTGCTAATATTTACAATTTTAACAGCATTTCATACGTAAAATAAGACACTTTCAGGCTAAATTAAGTAAAAACGTGACAATCTTTGCATTTCATACGTAAAATAAAACACTTTCAGGCTAAATTAAGTAAAAAGTGCTAATATTTACAATTTTAACAGCATTTCATACGTAAAATAAGACACATTCAGGCTAAATTAAGTAAAAAGTGCTAATATTTACAATTTTAACAGCATTTCATACGTAAAATAAAACACTTTCAGGCTAAATTAAGTAAAAAGTGCTAATATTTGCATTTTAAACAGCATTTCATACGTAAAATAAGACACTTTCAGGCTAAATTAAGTAAAAAGTGCTAATATTTACAATTTTAACAGCATTTCATACGTAAATAAGACACTTTCAGGCTAAATTAAGTAAAAACGTGACAATCTTTGCATTTCATACGTAAAATAAAACACTTTCAGGCTAAATTAAGTAAAAAGTGCTAATATTTACAATTTTAACAGCATTTCATACGTAAAATAAGACACTTTCAGGCTAAATTAAGTAAAAAGTGCTAATATTTACAATTTTAACAGCATTTCATACGTAAAATAAGACACTTTCAGGCTAAATTAAGTAAAAAGTGCTAATATTTACAATTTTAACAGCATTTCATACGTAAAATAAGACACTTTCAGGCTAAATTAAGTAAAAAGTGCTAATATTTACAATTTTAACAGCATTTCATACGTAAAATAAGACACTTTCAGGCTAAATTAAGTAAAAAGTGCTAATATTTACAATTTTAACAGCATTTCATACGTAAAATAAAACACTTTCAGGCTAAATTAAGTAAAAAGTGCTAATATTTACAATTTTAACAGCATTTCATACGTAAAATAAAACACTTTCAGGCTAAATTAAGTAAAAAGTGCTAATATTTACAATTTTAACAGCATTTCATACGTAAAATAAGACACTTTCAGGCTAAATTAAGTAAAAAGTGCTAATATTTACAATTTTAACAGCATTTCATACGTAAAATAAGACACTTTCAGGCTAAATTAAGTAAAAACGTGACAATCTTTGCATTTCATACGTAAAATAAAACACTTTCAGGCTAAATTAAGTAAAAAGTGCTAATATTTACAATTTTAACAGCATTTCATACGTAAAATAAGACACTTTCAGGCTAAATTAAGTAAAAAGTGCTAATATTTACAATTTTAACAGCATTTCATACGTAAAATAAAACACTTTCAGGCTAAATTAAGTAAAAAGTGCTAATATTTACAATTTTAACAGCATTTCATACGTAAATAAGACACTTTCAGGCTAAATTAAGTAAAAAGTGCTAATATTTACAATTTTAACAGCATTTCATACGTAAAATAAGACACTTTCAGGCTAAATTAAGTAAAAACGTGACAATCTTTGCATTTCATACGTAAATAAAACACTTTCAGGCTAAATTAAGTAAAAAGTGCTAATATTTACAATTTTAACAGCATTTCATACGTAAAATAAGACACTTTCAGGCTAAATTAAGTAAAAAGTGCTAATATTTACAATTTTAACAGCATTTCATACGTAAAATAAGACACTTTCAGGCTAAATTAAGTAAAAACGTGACAATCTTTGCATTTCATACGTAAAATAAAACACTTTCAGGCTAAATTAAGTAAAAAGTGCTAATATTTACAATTTTAACAGCATTTCATACGTAAAATAAGACACTTTCAGGCTAAATTAAGTAAAAAGTGCTAATATTTACAATTTTAACAGCATTTCATACGTAAAATAAGACACTTTCAGGCTAAATTAAGTAAAAACGTGACAATCTTTGCATTTCATACGTAAAATAAAACACTTTCAGGCTAAATTAAGTAAAAAGTGCTAATATTTACAATTTTAACAGCATTTCATACGTAAAATAAGACACTTTCAGGCTAAATTAAGTAAAAAGTGCTAATATTTACAATTTTAACAGCATTTCATACGTAAAATAAAACACTTTCAGGCTAAATTAAGTAAAAAGTGCTAATATTTACAATTTTAACAGCATTTCATACGTAAAATAAGACACTTTCAGGCTAAATTAAGTAAAAAGTGCTAATATTTACAATTTTAACAGCATTTCATACGTAAAATAAGACACTTTCAGGCTAAATTAAGTAAAAACGTGACAATCTTTGCATTTCATACGTAAAATAAAACACTTTCAGGCTAAATTAAGTAAAAAGTGCTAATATTTACAATTTTAACAGCATTTCATACGCAAAATAAGACACTTTCAGGCTAAATTAAGTAAAAAGTGCTAATATTTACAATTTTAACAGCATTTCATACGTAAAATAAGACACTTTCAGGCTAAATTAAGTAAAAAGTGCTAATATTTACAATTTTAACAGCATTTCATACGTAAAATAAGACACTTTCAGGCTAAATTAAGTAAAAAGTGCTAATATTTACAATTTTAACAGCATTTCATACGTAAAATAAGACACTTTCAGGCTAAATTAAGTAAAAAGTGCTATTATTTACAATATTAACAGCATTTCATACGTAAAATAAGACACTTTCAGGCTAAATTAAGTAAAAAGTGCTAATTTTTACAATTTTAACAGCATTTCATACGTAAAATAAGACACTTTCAGGCTAAATTAAGTAAAAAGTGCTAATATTTACAATTTTAACAGCATTTCATACGTAAAATAAAACACTTTCAGGCTAAATTAAGTAAAAAGTGCTAATATTTACAATTTTAACAGCATTTCATACGTAAAATAAAACACTTTCAGGCTAAATTAAGTAAAAAGTGCTAATATTTACAATTTTAACAGCATTTCATACGTAAAATAAGACACTTTCAGGCTAAATTAAGTAAAAAGTGCTAATATTTACAATTTTAACAGCATTTCATACGTAAAATAAGACACTTTCAGGCTAAATTAAGTAAAAAGTGCTAATATTTACAATTTTAACAGCATTTCATACGTAAAATAAGACACTTTCAGGCTAAATTAAGTAAAAAGTGCTAATATTTACAATTTTAACAGCATTTCATACGTAAAATAAGACACTTTCAGGCTAAATTAAGTAAAAAGTGCTAATATTTACAATTTTAACAGCATTTCATACGTAAAATAAGACACTTTCAGGCTAAATTAAGTAAAAAGTGCTAATATTTACAATTTTAACAGCATTTCATACGTAAAATAAAACACTTTCAGGCTAAATTAAGTAAAAAGTGCTAATATTTACAATTTTAACAGCATTTCATACGTAAAATAAGACACTTTCAGGCTAAATTAAGTAAAAAGTGCTAATATTTACAATTTTAACAGCATTTCATACGTAAAATAAAACACTTTCAGGCTAAATTAAGTAAAAAGTGCTAATATTTACAATTTTAACAGCATTTCATACGTAAAATAAGACACTTTCAGGCTAAATTAAGTAAAAAGTGCTAATATTTACAATATTAACAGCATTTCATACGTAAAATAAGACACTTTCAGGCTAAATTAAGTAAAAAAGTGCTAATATTTACAATTTTAACAGCATTTCATACGTAAAATAAGACACTTTCAGTCTAAATTAAGTAAAAAGTGCTAATATTTACAATATTAACAGCATTTCATACGTAAAATAAGACACTTTCAGGCTAAATTAAGTAAAAAGTGCTAATATTTACAATATTAACAGCATTTCATACGTAAAATAAGACACTTTCAGGCTAAATTAAGTAAAAAGTGCTAATATTTACAATTTTAACAGCATTTCATACGTAAAATAAAACACTTTCAGGCTAAATTAAGTAAAAAGTGCTAATATTTACAATTTTAACAGCATTTCATACGTAAAATAAAACACTTTCAGGCTAAATTAAGTAAAAAGTGCTAATATTTACAATTTTAACAGCATTTCATACGTAAAATAAGACACTTTCAGGCTAAATTAAGTAAAAAGTGCTAATATTTACAATTTTAACAGCATTTCATACGTAAAATAAGACACTTTCAGGCTAAATTAAGTAAAAAGTGCTAATATTTAATAGTCACCCATTGGGTGACTCCACTTAACCATCTTTCGATAATGCCCGTGTTGCAGATATAATCCCAACACCTACCAGGCTTTATATGTACATCGAACGTTACATACGATGCACCCCGTATTCCCGGACTTGTACATTTTTCGGGTTCCACCTCCCGACAATGTATCTCTACTGTGCATTACGTACCTGATAACGCACGGCACCCATTGGGTGACTCCACTTAACCATCTTTCGATAATGCCCGTGTTGCAGATATAATCCCAACACCTACCAGGCTTTATATGTACATCGAACGTTACATACGATGCACCCCGTATTCCCGGACTTGTACATTTTCGGGTTCCACCTCCCGATAATGTATCTTGCTATCACTTCTACTCCTCGACTTCACCACGCTCAACACCCTGCCCTTCGCTACCGGGCCAGGACGTGCCTTGCGTCCACCATAACACCACCAGGCGTAGGTCGCCTGAGAGGATCGATGCGAACGCATCTCTACAACTTGAAACTCCTAGCCTGAAGTCCCGTCGTTTGCGGGCGGTCGGTGGGCATCGAAACTAGTCAAGTCCACGGTCGGCGAGGTCGGCGGCCACCGGCGTTCCCTATGGTCAGGTACTAACACGTGCAGTGCGACCCCGCGCGATGCGGCCCAGTCTATGAAGCGGGGATGAGGCGCCAGGCTGCAGAGGCAGTTCCAGCGGATCTCGGAGGGTTGTTAGGCCCGCTAGCTTCCGATTGCCCATTAGGTTTTGAAGCGCTATCAGCTCGGATTGGTTACGACCTTAGAGGCGTTCAGGCATAATCCAGCGGACGTAGCGTCATACCAAAGTCCGGTCGAACTAGTATTGAGCCAGTGGTCCGTACCTGTGGTTCCTCTCGTACTGCACAGGAGTTCCGTTACGATAGCACGTATTAGCACACACCAGTAGGGTAAAACTAACCTGTCTCACGACGGTCTAAACCCAGCTCACGTTCCCTTGAAAGGGTGAACAATCCTACGCTTGGGGAATTTTGCTTCACAATGATAGGAAGAGCCGACATCGAAGGATCAAAAAGTCACGTCGCTATGAACGCTTGGCGACCACAAGCCAGTTATCCCTGTCCCAGAGCGGATAAACCCCCCCCCGGAGACGGTTTTTCCGAGTTTTCCCGGGGAAGGAGGGGAGATAGACGATCGGGGTCTTCGGACGGATTGTTCGGGCGGGTGCCCCCCACCCACCCCCGCAAAAACCCAACCAGTTTTCCACCACCAGGGGGCGTTCCAGCCGGAAAAGTGTGCAGCAGAAGAGTTTTCCGGGCGTAGCGGGAAAACCAGGCGTCTCCCGATAGGGGTTTGTTCGGGGAGGGGTGTCCGTTTACCTCGAAGAATACCCCCCCGCAAGGGTTTTCCCCCACCCCCCCTGGAAAATAGCGTTTTTCCGGGCCCCCCCCGTCGCCGAATCATACGCCGCACCCCACCGAGTGGGGTATCGATCGACGCGGCTTGCAGAGAGGAAGCATCTGAACATCATCCCGCCCCCCTACCTCCACCCACCACCCCCCCAGAGCGGAAAAACCGCGTCTAAAACGGTTTTTTCTGTTTTTCTGGCAGAAGGAGGGGGAAACGAGCGTCGGGTTCTTCGGCAAGGTTGTGGACAACACCATCACACGCCAAATCGCCGTTGGGTCCGAGACGATTGGACGTCATTTGGGGGAGTTACGCCCGGAAAAGCGTTTTTTGGGTTTTCCCAATTTTCCGACCGCACCCCCCAACGCGACCCCTCTTTCGACGCAGCCTGAGACGAGGATTGCGGGGAACACCATCCCGCCCCCCTACCTCCACCCACCACCCCCCCAGAGCGGAAAAACCGCGTCTTAAACGGTTTTTTCTGTTTTTCTGGCAGAAGGAGGGGGACACGAGCGTCGAGTTCTTCGGCAAGGTTGTGCACAACATCATTACACACCAAATCGCCGTTGGGTCCGAGACGATTGGACGTCATTTGGGGGAGTTACGCCCGGAAAAGCGTTTTCTGGGTTTTCCCAATTTTCCGACCGCACCCCCCAACGCGACCCCTCTATCGACGCAGCCTGAGACGAGGATTGCGGGGAACACCATCCCGCCCCCCTACTTCCACCTACCACCCCCCCAGAGCGGAAAAACCACGTCTGAAACGGTTTTTCCTGTTTTTCTGGAAGAAGGAGGGGGAAACGAGCGTCGAGTTCTTCTGGAAGATTGTGCACAACATCATCACACACCAAATCGCCGTTGGGTTCGAGACAATTGGAAGCCATTTGGGGGAGTTACGCTCGGAAAAGCGTGTTTTGGGTTCTCCATTATTGCGGCAGAAACCCTCACCACCAGAGGGCGTCGGAGTGAGGTATGAGCAGATTACTGCGTCCTCGGACGGTGTCCGTGGACACTACCATGATGGAGGGCGCGAAAAAACTCACCGCTGAGCCGAAAGTGTTGCTTACTCGCAGCAGCACAGCATCGAGCAGTACGACGAAGGCGACGAAGGCGACTTCCAGCAACAAGCCAGCTCCTGAGGCTCCTGAGGCGGCGCCTGTTATGGCGTCGTTGGCATCGCTGGAGAACACGCTCGCGATAATGTCCGATGAGCTTATAAGCACTCGGTTGTTGCTGCAGGCAAATCTGGATGAGCGCAAGGGGCTTCTTGACATGATCAAGGACCTTCAACGGGCGAAGGAGGAAGCTGACAGCCGGCACTGGAAGGAAGTGCAAGCACTGCGGGAGGAAATTCGCGAGATGGCTGAGCTTATCCGGAAGCTTGCAGCCAAACAAGATGCCTCTCCAGACGCGCCACTACAACCAGTTGCACAGCGCAGCCAGGCGGCCACCGGGTCGCAGCAGCAGCAGCAGGCGAAGCAGCAACAGCAGCAGGCGAAACAGCAACAGCAGCAGCAGCAGAAGCAGCGGCAGCAGCAGCAGCAGCAGCAGCAGCAGCAGAAGCAGCAGCAGAAGCAGCAGCAGCAGCAGCAGCAGCAGCAGCAGCAGCAGCAGCAGCAGCAACAACAGCAGCAGCAGAAACGGCAGACGGGTGAGCGAAGCCAGCAGCCATCCAGCGACTTCCCCACCCTTACTGCTGCAGAGGATGCGATCGGCGATAACGGTGGCTCGTGGGCGCAAGTTGTCCGGCGCCCGGCTCGTAAGCAGCCACCACAGCAGCAGAAAACAGCAGCAGCACAGCCGGCGTCCAAAAACCAGCAGCAGGCGCAGGCTCCAACAAACGTGACTAATCGGCAGCCAAAACATCGTCCCGACGCCATCGAAGTCACGCCAGGCGAGGGTCAAGCCTACTTGGAGGCCTACCGGATGATTCGCTCGGCGACAGAACTGGCCCATCTGTCTGAGGTGCTCGGAATTGGACGGCGAACATCACGCTCGCGATTGGTTATGAGCTTGCCGGAATCCGCAAACTCGTTGGAGGTGTTTAACGCAGTGAAGGCATTCTGCGATAAAACAACTCCATCACTCGGTTGCAGACTTATCACCAACAAAGTCGAGGTTCGAGTAGATCATATCGACCCTTTAGCGGCGGTGAAGGAGGTGGCGGAAGCGCTGACAGCCCTTTCGGGGGAACCCATCAGCGAGAAGGAGGTTCGCCTGATCACGATGAACGACTCGACGAAGATGGCCTGGGTTCGAGTCTCCGAGAAGGCGGCGGAGAAGCTGGCAGGACAGCACATCAAGGTGATGTACACCTCGAGTCCTGTCAGCCGCGTGCAGCAACGACAGGATTGGCTGCAACGATGCTTCCGTTGCCTGGAACTCGGCCACGTGCAGGCGAAGTGCAAGAGCGCGATCGATCGATCGGACGCCTGCATCCGATGCGGGAAGACGAGCCATCTGGCGATGGATTGCCAGGAGGAGCCGTGTTGCGCGATTTGCAAGGGCCCGCACTCGATAGGTCACCCGACCTGCCGACGTTAAAAGTCCTGCAGATCAATCTCGGGCGGAGCCGTGCAGCTCAAGATCTTATGCTGCAGACGGCGAAGGAGGTTGGCGCGCATGTTGTCATCGCCAGCGAACTGTACAGGCCTCCGCGTGACAACATCAAATGGGCGATCGACGAGCAGCAGAACGTGGCTATTGTTGCAACCGGCGAATACCCCATTCAACATCTTGGAGGAAGCGCAGCCTCGGGATTGGTGGTTGCAACAATCGGGGGCGTTGCCTTTGCCAGCTGTTACGCACCGCCCAGCATCAGCAATGCGGAGTTCGACGACTATTTGGAAGCAGTAGAAATGGCGCTCGCCGGGTATCCTGCAACGGTGCTAGCAGGCGACTTTAATGCGTGGAACGAGGAATGGGGCAGCGCTCGCACAACATCGCGAGGCGAGAATCTGATGGGAACGGTCAACCATCTCGGGCTGCTGACGCTGAACCTTGGAAGCGAGCCAACGTTCACCGGCAACGGAGTCGCACGTGAAAGCGTGATCGACGTGAGCTTTGCCTCGCCAAGCGTCGCAGTTCCGGGTGAATGGAGTATCGTCAACAAATACTCTGGCAGTGACCACAGGTACATCGCATTCAGCGTAGCCATTCCAAGTAGGCGAACAAGCCAGAGTGGACGACATCAGCAGCATCAACACCAGCTACAGCGACGAGGAGGGCTGCACAACACCAGCGGCCTAGCAAGGCACGCCGGAGTGAGGTGGAAGACGGCACAGTTCGATCGCGAGTGCTTTGAGATAGCGCTCTCAAACAGTCGCTTCAGCCTCGCATCAACTCCGGACGAACTGCTCGTCGGCTTAACTGCTGCTTGTGACGGGGTCATGCAGCGAGTCACCGGGCCAACCTTTCGTGTCTCGCCGAAGATGTACTGGTGGACGCCTGAGATCGAGCGGTTGCGGGAGTGCTGCGCAGTCGCTGAGGGACAACGCCATCGGGCTACCACTCCTGAAGATCGAGCCGTCGCATCTTCCGATCTTCTTCGGCAACGCGGGCTGCTTGCGCAGGAAATCCTCCACAGCAAGGAACGATGCATGCAGGAGCTGATCGATAGCGTGGAGGATGATGTGTTCGGGATGGGGTACAAGGTGGTGATGGCCAAACTGCGCAGTCGCACACCACCTGAGACTGATCGCGCAGTTCTACAGCCGATTGTAGACACCCTATTCCCGACACATCCGCCGTTCGAGTGGCCAGCGATTGAGATGGACGACGAAGCGGATGTATCACCGATCACCAGCGAGGAGGTGATTATGGCCGCAACGAGGATGGCGTCGTCAAAAGCTCCGGGACTTGACGGCATCCCAAATGCAGCGCTAAAGGAAGCAGTGCGCCAGCACCCGGAGGTGTTCGCGCGAGTCTACGGCGATCTTCTGCAGCGCGGCGAGTTCCCGAGGCCATGGAAGAAGGCGCGGTTGGTG